>NC_046380.1:27284115-27433851 GCF_011125445.2 Fundulus heteroclitus | reverse complement strand
TAGTGCTTTTTTTTTTTACACATTGTTTTCATGTTTTTGATTCTCTTTTTCTTTTCTTTTCTTTTTTTTTTATAAAGCATTGACATGAAACAAAACCAAGAAGTAGACAAATTATTTAAAAAGAAACACATTTTTCGGGAAACAATGTCACTTAATGTATTAGTCCTTGAAAGGATACAGGGTCACAGTATATGATTCAACAGCCAAGACAGAGCCGATTTTGGCATACAATTGAAATCCATTAGAGACGTACACTAACGGGAAAACTACGGCTACTTAATTTAAAAAAAAAAACAAAAAAAAAAACAGGCCTGTTCACATTTGGCAAAGAAACATCCTGACTTTTGGGAAGGATTCTGTGGACCTAATGTGACAAAGTAAATCTTATTAAGAGATTTTGAGAAGGTGAGCATCAGTTTACATTAAAACTAACAGGATTTAACATCCAACCCTATAGTCAAACATGGAGGACCTGGCAGCGTTGTGATGGCATCTTTGTGAATCTGAAAGACTTAATGTAAGCATAAATTCTGCTCTAGCAGAAAATCCTGAAGAGGATTTTTTATTTTATAGCTCAAGCCACATTTGTTTTCTACAGCAGGCCGGCGGTTTTCAGGACCGATTACTGTTCAATCAAGCACTGTTACCAAACACATTACTCCTTGACTTTTAGCCTTACAATGGACTGTCCTTTAATCACCCCCTAAATAGGTGTTGATGTCTCAACTGAAAACCAAAGCTGCCGTCTTGTATGTAAGTCCATTTACCGTTATAATTTTATCTTCTCTAATTAACTTTTTTAATTTATTTTTTTACCAGAACTTGCATCATAATTGACGAGCAAATACACAAGTTTGAGAAGTGAGTTGGCCCCTATGTATTTGTGGCTTCATTATTTCCCCCAGCTGATGCCCTCAGTGTGGGGGAAAGGCCTATAACCCTGGTTGCCTTTTTTTCCTTGTCCCAGAATCCACCTTGGTCCTCCCCCATCAAGCGGATGAAATCCTTTATTCAGAGAAGAATGTGTGCCTCCGAGATATAAAGAGCTGCTGGCCCTCGACAAGGACGTGGAGCAGGTCAGCGCCTCGATATGATCAAAGCCTGCTTTTAAGGAGATTACTGTAGATCATCACATTTCTTATCTTAGGTTACACGTGTTACTTTAAACACAGGTTTAGATTTATCTCCATATAATTTAATGCTTAAAGTCATATTGGTTGTCATATTAATGCAGACAGACGGTCTACGGCTGGCTAGGTGAATAGGAATATAAACTATTTTTTAGTATCGCACCTTTCAGATCAAGGAGCTTCCAAAATGATCAACTACACCATAATCCCTTGTCCCTCTGTGCAGGAAATTTAGATTGTAATCAACAAACAAATACAACATATCTTACATGCAATAATTAAAAAACAATGCTAATAACTATAGCTATAAAAAGGAAAATATTTGTAATATATACACGTGGTGTATAAAGTGCCTCAGTTTTATTTGAATTGTGCTCTTTTATTTATGCAAACAGGATATGTAGAAGAATATTTTGTGGAAGTGATTTCGATAATAAATTACTTAAGACTTATAATTATTAATAGAATATGAATAAATAAGTAAATTCCTATCAATTATAATTTTTTCCCATAGTAAATTATACATTCCTAGGATATATACATATACAGTATGTTGGATGCAGAACTTACAAAACACTGAAATAAAAAAATAAATTATATTCAGTCTTCTGTCTTTAATTGGGTCACATAAAAAAATGACACAAATTGAAGTGCAAGACTCAAAACAGGAAGGAAAAAAGGCAGAAATCAAAGTGTCAAAGAAAACCTGATTTTATAGTAACACATTAAGAGACTGAAGGTTTTAAGGAGTTGTTCAAACCAAGATTTACTTATTTAATAAATGTATGCTAGTAGGGGTGGGCGATTATGGACTCTACATTTTATTTCGATATATTGTGGTAATGTTATGTGCCATGTGATTGCATGTCATTATAGCCAATAAGCACAAATACTGTCCGATGTAACGTATTAAGCAAAATTCAAATATGTTTCACCAGGACTCTAATTATATACAGAAGTGTGAATTATTTTTTTTAATTACAACACCGCACAACAGTACCTCCATTTAATTATATATTTAATTAATTGATATTTATTGCTGCTCTTAATAAGCGACAGTGGAGAAAAATAGCAGAAAATAACAATCCTGAGACCATATTGGCAGTTCTGAGGGTTTTCAGACGCCCCTAGTTGAATTTAACGTAATCAAGATAAATCCAAATTCTTATCATAAGAGATTTTTAACGGAAACGAAACGATACGATAAAGGCCCGGCCCTATAGACGAGCAGGTTTGTGGTTCAGTTATCTCTTTCAGACCGTCCTGTGCTGTTTTTATCGGTGCCGGTGGTGGAGGGGGTCATGGCAGTTTCTAGTAGCTGTATTAATTAGGCTCTTCTTTTACTCATATTTACAGCGTTTTAATGGAGATGCAGAACCGATTGCAGGACTTCAATTCCTTCTCTGCCGGCTTACTGGTAGACTTGGAAATAATCGAGCAGCAGCAGAATAAGGTAAACGTCATTTTTTAATGACTCTCAGCCTTTTTCTCGTCGACTTAAAACTCGGCCCCTTCTCTGTGGAAGGTCGGCCTTCTCTGTGTTACGAACAGGCAGCCCACATGTGTGCGTTGTATTTTGGATCGTGTGTCTCTGGGGACAGGGTTTGTGGGACATAATGTTAGTGATGTTTAGGGTCTCTGAAGATGTTTTGTCTTGCGTGTCCTCCGCAGGCTGTGGACAGAATCCTTGACTCGCCGCAGTTTGGCGGAGCGGCACCGCAGCCTGAAATCGCGCCCAGGGACAAGGACCAGATGGTCTCCAGGTGTTTTTACGTTTACACTTGTTTTATTACATCAGCCGGAGCGCTTGGTTAGGATAATTGTTTCAAAGACCTGTTGAGCTCAGACCAAATCTAATTTCTGGAAATGACCTGACGTCACCTCATGCTCCCCCCCTGCGCAATTTGTCGGGCAGTTTTGGCTGCAGAAGACAATCATGACCATATCTGGAGTTTTAGATTTGCTGGTTGTCAAATAAAATTAAGTAACAAAATGATATGAAGACAGTTGAAAGAGATCTGACTGTGGCTTTGGGCAGAAAATGAAACAAGGTAAAGCTAAACATTGAACCCAGAGAGCAGAGACTGGAACAGATGGAGCATTTAACACAGATTTTACTGGCAATAAAACGTATAAACAAGGTTAAAAAAAAAAAAAAGTAGCTCTGCAAAGAAGAAGATAAATATGAGGCCTGGCAGGTTTTTTAAAGGATAAAATTAAAATGTTCCATTAAAAATGTAAACATCCAAAAAGGAAAATCTGGAAATAGAATAATTAGAGGAAAAAAACGAGATGATCAACGACATTTCTGTTTAAAATATGTAAATATCTTTATTTCTGTATTATTAGGAAGCCACCAGGAGGATCTGCTCTTTAATTAATAATGTGCTAAAAATAAAACGAAGAATCTCTTAAAATGCGTGTCCTCCTCCAAACCCATCAGAATTTTAGACGTGGGCTCATTTACTTTGTTGTTCATTTTGTTAATTTGTTGATTTTGGTTCAAAAAAAAAAAAGTGGACCCCACTTTGTTGTCCTTCAGGGTTACATTGTACCAGGACTACATTTATATGTGCAGTTCAGAATCGGCTTAGTCCAGGGCTTTTTAAAAAGTGGGGCGTGCCTCCTTTAGGGGGCGCCATTGTTCTTCGGGGGGCGGGGGGGTGACCAGAGGCGAAAGAAATAAACAAGAAAAGGTACCTATGACATTCAGTCACCCTAAGCTGCCTGTGGCTGTGGAGACAAAGTTCCCCCTCCTCTCCAAAGGAGCTGCAGGCCTACGCAGCCCCTCCATCTACATACGTGTCAGTAAAGTTTTTCTAGTTAACACTGATTAAAATCCAGCATTTATAGACATGGAAACGCGGAGCGACGCAACACCGGTGTTGCTTCGCTCACTTTACCTGAAGAAAACGGATTAAAATATGACTGAGGGTGCGACATCTAATGATATTCATAATATTAACATGTTTCTTATCCGTGTACATTGTTAACAATGGTTGTTGTTGATTTATTTGTGGAATTCCGGTTTTTATATGAACACGTTTTAAAGGCATAATGTCTCCAGCAAATGTTCTCTGCTCTGCGGTTCGCAACAATATCTTAAAGCTCACCACATTTCTACCTACAGAACGATAGTTAAAGCTTTGTGTCACATTTAATTTAACAGTTATACGCCAGGACCGGTGCACTGAGACTGTATTTACATCCGATGTTGATCGACAGAATTTAGTTTTCTGTATAAATTCTGTGGGGTGGTGATAACTCACAGTCCTGCAGTTATAGGAAAACCATTATTTTACTTAAGCAGGTGGACTATTATACAATTTGAAGCCAAAGTTAGAGGTTCACAAACTCGTAAAAAATAAACAAAGCAATATAAAAACATGTACATATATACAGTATTTAATACTTGTACATGTTTTTATATTGCTTTGGCTTCAAATTGTATAATAGTGATTCAATATAATAATACTTTAAATGCTCCCTGCGTGCCCGTTCTGGTAAGGAAAGAAATTCTCTGCTTTTGGGACTATGCTTTGAATGATGCACAGATCTGCAAACTTCTTATTTTTAAGCAATTAAAAACCTGTATTCCTGCCTTATTCAATTATCAATTAAGCTTAAAAAAGCCATCCTGGAGGGTGTGTATGTGCACCCTTCCTCAAAGCTTGAAAAAGACCCACTATCATGCAATTCTCACTGTGTGCATGAATGGGGGAATGTGTTATGAAGCACTTCGGGGTCCATAGGTCTACAGCGCTGTACATGTAGAGGCCATTTACCATTTTTTTTACAGAGCAAAATCTGGGGCTGTTGGGATTTAATCACCTTCTTTCCCTTCCTCCCTCTCTTTGACCCTAAATTAGATGATTAAGGTATGGAACTTACAACTGTAGCTCAGAGTATGTGTGATTATGTAGAAAGTGTGAAATCGCCTATAAGCATCCATTCCTCCAAGCAAGCTTGGGATGCATTTTTATTGGCAGGGTAGATTCTGACACTGACCATTTTGTGCATCCGCCTCTCTTTTCACCCCAAAATCATCACACATGTAAAACTCACAGCAGCAGCTCCAAGTATCTGTGATGTAGAAAATGTTATAACGTTCTTTGGCGCGGGGGACAGGGGGTTGTGGTGATGTGAGGCGTCAACCTGTTTAAAGTGTTCAAAAAAGCGTAATGTTTAAAATATGTTGACATTTTTTTTTAAAAGCACCGCTGTTTGAACTGTGGCTATTTTTGTAAGCATGAATGGGATGAAGATGTGTAGCAGCAACAAAAATTATAGCAAAAAATTGCAATAATTTCGTTTGGGGGAGTTATGGTTAGAGGTGGGGATAACTTTTCCCATACTTTGAAAGACCCTGGCTTAAATTCTTCATTAAAAAAAAAAAACAAACAAACTCAGTTTTACTCCTTACTGTCTGAATTTATTTAAAGTTATAAAACAATTAAGTAAGTTTGTTTTCTCTCCCTAACAGGTTAAGCACAGACAATAAATGTAAATCTCTTAATTTAATAAGGATCTAGCTAAATTAAGAACAACGCCAACCACTAGATGGCAGCAAAGTGCTTCTAATGTTATCCTGGCTGTGTGTTAAATATGTATAAACATGCATTAGTGAAGCGCCATCCTGGCTGTGTGCTGGTTGGAGGTGAATGTGCAGCAGCAGAGGTTAATACCTAGAATAGCCACACCAGCTTGTGTTCCAATATAGCCAGTAATAATCTGCTCCAGCTGCCTGAAAATAATTTCCCTCTGGGATTATTAAAGTATTTCTGATTCTGATTCTGATGGTTTGCCTTGCTTGGTTGTAGGATGCACCATTTGAGGGACGAAATGGAGCTTTTGGTTCGAGAACTACAGTGTAACAACAGCATCATAGAGAGGTGAGTTGTTTAAATAGCTTTCTTTTATGATTTCTTTTTATGTTTTTTATTTTTTATTTTTTGTAGCACTAGTAGCTCATTTTTACAAATTAGGCTGACAGGAAAGGGGGTTTGAGAGAGGAGGGAGGACATGTGGCAAAGATCTTGACCCAGAATCGAACCCGGACTAAAGCCTCTGTACATGGGTCGTTCTCTCTACCCCTGCGTCGTCGGAGCACGCCGTTTGAACAGCTTTCTGTCTTTAAATCCAAACTCTTTAAACTCCTCTACTGCTTAACGGTGTTTGTATTTCTCTGGTCTTACAGCCTGGGAGCGGTGAGCCCTTCAGCAGCTCTGGAAGTCAGCCCGACCAGACCCTCCACACTGTGACAATGGTCAACCCTCACAAATCCACGTACGGCGTCTCATACCAGCACCACTTTTTTACACATTCCTGCTGATTGACAGCACGGCTGATTTCCTCTCTGTTTGCTATCAGACAAAAAGGAAGCAATCAGAGACACTCAATGAAATGTGAATCTCAAAGAGAGATGTAGGATAGGGCTCAGATGGATTTTTTTTTATTCAGTGTGTGTGAGTGTGTTTGCTGAGTGAGTAAAGCAGTTCAATACAAACCTCATTAATGCCTTTTTGTGTTATTGTATTTTTAATAGGCTGCCATAGTGATAGACAGTGGGGATGAAACGAAACAAATGCTCTGTCAGCAGCTGGAGGGTTTTATTAGTTGCATTTCCTGTTTTCCTCTGCTCTGGAGAAGCCGACGAGAATCCAACCATTCTGCCTCTGAGTGTATTTATATGAACACTGATGTTCCAGATTTTAGGATAAAAGAACTGATATGTACATATAATATTTTTTTTTTTTTTTATGTCTTGGAGATTTTATTCATTAAAATCCTGATTTGTAATCATCTGTGTTCAGTATTTTTTTTTTGTACACTATGGTTTGATCAAAGTGAATAATTTTTTTGAAAGATGATGAATCATTCTGATATTTGCAGTAAGCTAACCGTGAGTCAAAAAATAAGATGCATACAGCGGACTTGAGGTCGCCCCACTGAGCCTGAGGCCTTGGAGTATAATTGTTCGGTTTTAATTTGATACTTCTACTCTCCCTGAACTCAGTTAATGCGTTGCTTGTAAAAGCAAATCTCTACATAAGCAGTTTGAATGCATCCCTTCACATATCCCCAGTGACATTTACAGTGCGTCGTAAATAGTGTTCGTACCCCCTTTTTACTCCTCCAGAGATACCGTGGGCCTCTTGTGTGAATAATCGTCTCATTTGCCTGTCAGTTTTGGAGTTGGGTTTGCATTTTTAGATGATGGATTGAACAATCCTCTGTAAGAAGTTAAGGTCTTGGGAAACCGAGTAATACTGAGGTAGTGGGATACTGTAGGGGTATCAGAGTAAAAGCATCCCAGGTATCAGATTTTTATTACTTTTTTTTTTTATTCTGTCAGTTTGCTTCTTAAAATTCCAACAAAATAAACTGGTTTATAGTTGTAACCGGGCTAAATGTGGAAAAGTTTAAGGGGGGTGAATACTTTTACGAGGTGCTGTAGCTGCAGTAGTGAGTTAGTTCTGTTTCTGTTGGTGTTTTTGTTGTTGCTCACCACGTCATTTCCCTTTAATAGAGGGTAAACACGGCCAGGGAAACTCTGCAATGACCGTGCTGTGTGTCCCCCTCACTTCAGTTGACAGAGTAATGTTTTAAAAAAAAAAATCACAGTAGCTGTGATCTGCCCTGTAGGGGAAATCCATGGCATTGTTGTTGTGTGGTTTCTGCTTTTTCTTTTAAAGGGCATTCAAAAGGTAATACCTTTTTGAGGTTAAACGTAATTTATGCTTTCACACTTACACATGTTATTCCCACGTCTGCATTCTTTTTCTTTTTTCTTTTTTTTTTATCCCCTTGAGATTTTAATACGGTGTGGCCTGTTTTTTTTTTTTTTTTTGTCTTAAGATCAAACACGACCTTTATAGAAAAAACTAAGACCAACGGAATTGTAAGTTCACATAGCTTTTAAAGACCTCCTGAAAAATCAATTCTGCCCTCTCTACAGCACAGAACATGAAATGTTATGTTTTCTCAGCGTGGGTGAGTTTGTAGAGTTTCAGTTTTGTTTGAGAGGGGGAAGAAGCGGGGGTAAATTCAGCTGCCTCTGTGGGTTTTTAGCTGCTCATATGACGTGCTTTTGGCAAAGTGGAAAGTTTGATGTCCTTTTCTAGCCCCCACGCACAAGTAAGACATTGTGTTGCCTGTTTATACTGTTAAACATTGCTCAGCAAAGGCATCGGGCAATCCTGGTAAAAGGCGAATACATACTCAGGAGTATTGTTAAGCTGTGATGCCATGTCAAAATATTAAAACATCTACGTCTGTCTGTCTACCCTTTGTTGCAGAAGGCGTTATTAAAGATACCATTCAGTTGTGTATTTTTTTTTTCATTAGCAAAGGTACGATATTATCAAAAACACTGCTGAGGAATGAAGCATGAATTTTATAAAACTCAAAAGTTTGTAAAAAATAAGTAAAAGAGCTTATTTTGATTCTCATGACCCTGAAACTATGGTTACTGTTGTAACGTTGAGAAGGAAATTCTTCAAGTCTTTCACTGCTATCAATCTGTCTGCATTTCAGTCTGAATTACTCCATCTGCTTGGTTTCCGTCCATATTAATTTATAAATCCATGAATTATTTTCTGCCCGTCTCACTTTAAATAGTTTCACCGCATGCTATCTAAGCCCGTTTTTTGCTCAATCCTAACTTAACTGTCTTTTGACTGCGTAGGATTTTTTTTCTGACTTCTTCCCTCTGGTGTTACAATGGTGATAGTATGGTGGGTTTAACTGGGATCATAAGGTCTGTTTTATCCTTTTGGGTGGCAGCAGCTTTTGATCTCGGATTATGAAATCTGGCCATTCCTGTCTGCCCTTGTCCTTTAAAAATAAAAAATAAAACGCTTCCATGTGTTTTATATTTTGACATATATTCCTGAAGCTCATACATTGTTCTCACATACATCTATAAGATTTTTAGTGCATCCATACAGAATGCATGTGAACACCTTTGAGAGATGAAGTTGATTTAAAAAAAAAAAAATCCAAATAAAGAAGGGGGGAAAAGCAAGTATGCCCATGGGCCCAATAAGGGGATAGATTTAAACCTGCATAAAAGTTTACAACAAAATATCAAAGCAAATAGAAAATCTGATCATGTTCTTTCAGTGACAAAATAAAACTAAAGGCAATTTGATTAACTTTAGAAAAAATCTTAACAGCTTTAAAATGAAGTAATTGTCAATAGAAAAAGATCAGTTAGTTTTGGGTACAACAGGGTGTGGTACTTGGACTAATTCTGTTAAATATTTCTACTTGGTAAAATTATTAGACAGCATGGCATAAGAAAATAGAAAAACGGACCATTTTGTTTTGCTCCATAAGTGACAAACTATATTTAAATGGAGTTTTGAATGAAAATGCTCACTGGATAATCTGTTTTAAATGAAAACTATTCCTCAGGAACCAGACTTAGGGAGAACCACGGGGTTCTGTGCTTTAGTAAATTGTGTTTGTGTGTTTTGACTTTGTAAGACTGAAAATAGGATAAGAAAAAACCAATAGAGAAACTGAACATGACATGTGGCAACTTATTTTGTAGACCAGCTCGAATGCTATGTAGTTTTACAATAGATCAGGAATTGTTGTTATGCAATAACTGACTAACTTATTGCAGAGATAGTAACTTGTTATTTGTGCCTTTTGTTGGTGAGCTCAAAACTGGACAACTTACATTAAGTTGCAGTCAAATTTTTACATTAACAAAATTATGTTCATAATGCGTCAGCTGAACCAGTACAGAATGTAAGTGAACACATTTCATTTTTTATTTACATACAAATTAGTGGGGGAAAAAATGAGAAATGCAAATGTAACAAAAAACAAAAAGAGAACTTGCCGCATGCATGTGATGCCTTGAAGGTTATTTTTGGAGGGGCAGATTTTATCTTAAACAAATATTGATTTCTGACTAAATACTAACAATTTTTTTTAAAAAACTGAATGACATGTTCTAGGGGTGACAAACTTTATCTAAAATGATTTTGACTTTACAAAAAGGACAAGCTAGGAGCTTTATAATCAACCATCAATAAATCTGTCTCACACATCGGGATCAGCTATGGCATACCTCAGGGTTCAGTGCTAGAGTCAGTTTCTTTCTTTCTTTCTTTAATGTATATTTCCACCAAAATCATAAGACCCAATAAGGAAATACTGATCACTTATGGTGTTTTATGGGTTTTGTTTTATGACTGATATCTAAAATGAGTTGTACTACTAGCCAGGCATTCTGGAAAAATCATCTAAAATGTAGTTTCCAGAGTATTTGGCTTGTAATTTTAACCCTCTTACATTAGTTCAATTAATTTGAAGGCCACTTGTAAAAAAAAAAAAGTGCAATGATTCGTTTCGCCTTTCCCAAGATAACCTGAAAAAAAGAAAGAAACAAAAACTGAAAAAGCAGCGCACAAATCAGAGAGGCTACCAAATTCCGCGTTGTAGATGGATGGGTAAACCCCGTTTTACTGAAAGTTTTATGATCTCTAGTGAAAACCTCACGGTGAACCTGTGTGAGTGACGCGCGCCCCCGACGCTCCGAAATGCAGCGCGCGCTCCTCATTAAATGCTCTTGATCCCTCGCGCCACCACAACAGATTTGTCACGGGCCGCGAGCCGAGTTTACATTCAGCGCACGGAGTGACAACACTCAGCTGCCAAACGCACACAATCACGGCGAGGAGCGCGGCGTAATGGCGTCTGTGAGCGTGGTGGGGCAGCAGCCCGGTCCGCACATACTGGACTCGGAACCGCAGGTCCTGCTCTTCAAACTCTCCGGCACCAAGAAGAAAATCACGCTGCCGAGGAGGAAGTCTTCCTGGGAGAAGATGATGCTCGCCAGGAGCGGCGGAGAGAGCTGCTCGGACCCTGCTGAGGAGGAGCCGCGCAGTCACCCGGCTTTCCGGCGTCCAGGACCAGCTGGAGGGATGGTGCCCGCTGGAGGATGCGGTGCCACGGCCGGCCTCGCTGCGCCACGTAGCCCCGCGCAGGATGGAGATGCGGTCAGCCGCGGCGGCGTGGCCCCGGGGATGACCGGGCACATCACCAATGGCTACGTGAACTGTGACTCAAACCAAAACACGGGTTGTCCACGGGGGGGCTCGCCGGAGGAGCCTGGAGTCCGTGCCATGCCGAGCGGAACGAGTCGACCGAGAAGAGAACACCGGCACCGCGACGCGTCGCACGGCAGACGCGGCTCCCGGAATGGAGACGGTCACAGCGGACACCAGAGCGTCTCCTCCCCCGGAGCGCGCCGCGGGTTGCCGCTGGAGCGGCTCACGCAGGGCAAGACCGGGGTGGTGAAGCTGGCGCGCGCAGAGCCCCACCGCAGGGAGGCCTGGTCCATCTTCCCCCGGGAAATGGACCCCCGCGTGAGGGCGGAGAGAGGCGAAGGACACCGGTTCGAGACCAAGCCGGTGAAGCAGGACTGGTGCGACGCGTGCAGCAGGCAGATCACAGCGCAGGGACTCAAGTGTCAAAGTGAGTAAAGCAGAGAAATTATCTTTTAGTCGTAGCTGGAAATCGTTTCTTCTGCACGTGATTATATCAGGAATGCATTTTAGTTCACGTTCAAAGCTGCGACTGTCTGGTTCACTATGGCGTCTTGGGGTGAAGCAGGGCATCTGCAGCAAGGGGAGAAACTCCGGCATATGTTTGGGCGCAGAGGCGGCCCAGGTTAGTGAGTGGGCCCCATTACAGAATTTGATTTGGGCCCCAATGCTGTGGGGCCCAAATCAAATTATTAAACAAATTAGTTGTTTAATAAACACCTGTTAGTTGTTTATTAAATAACTAACAGGTGTTTTCCCTGACTGACTAGTAACACATAACTCACTTTTCTTATTAGTCCGTAGTTATTCTCCGTGAAATGCATCTCTGTCAAACACAGAAGTGGCGGCCCGAGTGATTTACCCGGCGACAACAAATCGTGAACGCCGGCCGTCGTCGTCAGTCCCATTTTAGGGCGGCACAGTTACACATCTTCTGTGCCTCGGTAACATTTCCTCATTGAACTCTGCCAAGCACTGTTTGGAAAAAATGAGATCGCGTTGGGAAGCGAGCTATGTGCTGGAAAAGCTCAAAACATTTAGGAAACATTGCATGTATACTTATCATAATCAGACCGTGTTTCAACTCTAAATGGGAAAAGGCTGGTAGTTTTACAAAATTATTGTTTTTTCATTGTGAAGCCTGTGATTTATTCCATGAACTAAGTGGTAGGAAACGTGCTATCTAGACTTATGTTTATGAAGGATAACAAAGTCACATAACTAAAGTAGGTATATATATATATATATATATATATATATATATATATATATATATATATATATATATATATATATATATATATATATATATATATATATGTATGTGTGTGTGTGTGTGTGTGTGTGTATGTTTGTGTAATTACTTGGATCTTAAACAAATCCAGATGTTAAATTTCAAAGAATTTTAAATTCATTAAAAGAAGTGTAACTACAGACGTAACGCTTTTAGAAAAGTTATTGGGTGTAAATGGACGTGCACATTTTGTGGGGCCCCCTGCTGGCCTGGGGGTCTAGGAGGAGGGTCGTTAAGCACCAGCTTAGCTCGTTTATGCCTTGGCCCGGCTCTGCTTGTCCTCAAAAAACACGGCGCATGTGGATTTAAGAGCGAGCTAAGAGTGTCGGCGAAGGACGTATCCAATCATATTACTGCACCGCACCGAGGCAGAAACCTTCAGTGTAAATCCCTTTATCTCGTCCTGCCAGCTTTCCCCTCCCAGTGTTCCCACTCTCACCAGAAAGAAAGCGGGGGACCGAGAGGGGAGCTCATGCTGCAGAGAGATGTTTTTTCTACAGCTGCAGTCAGCAGCAAGAAAACGTCCAACCCAAAAACATGTTTAGGTTTACGGTGTGTTTACTGACTGGAATAATAAAAAGATTTATTAGCTCAAATAGGAAAGCCCTGTCTGATGAATTGACACGTTGTCATAATCATCATAAAAAGCCCACTCTGAAAAGGGGAAACCCTGCTTTCATTACTTTTTCTTTCTTTCTTTCTTTCTTTCTTTCTTTCTTTCTTTCTTTCTTTCTTTCTTTAAGGCAGACCACTGCTTCGTTTTCACACCTCCCCTCTCTCCTTAAGGGACAGGGGAAAGGTTCAGCAGGGCTAAACTGACCTGGTCAAGAGTTTGCATGTTTACACGTAAACACGCCGCCTGCTGTTTTGCTGCGAAACACTAAACTCAGCCGTGCGACTGTATATGTGAATGACATGTGTGTAAACGTGTGGCTGCTGAGCAAGCACGGGCGTCAGCAACGCTCTGACAGGGAGGCTGCGTCTGCAGAGCAGTGTGGGAGAAACCCAAACTGAAGGTGATGGAAGCAGGGAGGGGGAGAATAAAGAGCGCGCACGGAATAAAGAAGCAGGATATGGGGTGGGGGAAAAGTTGAAGAACGCAATAGGATAAAGACTTGTCTTTTCAGTGGAGAAAGGAGACTAAAGGCTAAGTGGCTGCTGGGTTCCAAGGAAACGCGTAGCCAAACTGATGGGAATGAAGAGAGAGATGAAGGACGTTCGTGAGGAGAAGCCTAACTGGGGATGCGGGAAAGAAAAAGGCCACGCGTCGGTCCGGCACTGCAGAGAGCTGTCTGATTTAGTGCGCTATCAGCAGCGGCTCGCTGGAGCAAGAGCAGAGATTACTGGAGCATTAATCACGCCGAGGGCGACACGGACACACAGTTTCTGTTACAGTAGAACAAACTGGTGGATCAGAGGGGCTACAGTGCTCTGCGGAAGAGTTGGCATTTCGTCACGTTAAGGCCATTTTATGTGATAGACCAACACAAAGGAAGTGCATCATTATAAGGTGCAGGGAAAATCCTTCAGGATTGTCAAACGCCCCTAACCCGTCATTCGAATACCTCTAAATAAAATCCAGTTTGCAGCTAGGAGTCGGCCGATTGGTAAATAGAGTCCAGCTGGGTGTGATTGACTCTCAGTATGAATTACATCGGTTCTGTGAAGGCCTCAGAGGTCTGGTAGAGAACGTTAGAGAGCAAGCAGCTTTATAAAGAACAAGCAACACAGCAAACGGGGCAGCAAGAAAGTTCCGGAGAAGTGTAAAAGCAAGGCTAGCTTATAAAACAATAATCCCAAGATATGAACGTCTGAAACAGAAAGTTATTATTCCGGTGCCTCTCAACAAATCTGGGCTTAAAGGGGCCTGGTCATGTACTTTGACTTCATGAATTTCTATCCCAGTAGCTCTCTCTGGCTGCATACAAAGGTTTCACGGTTAAATTATCGAACGTCGTTGGCTTATCGTGTTTTATTTCTGTGTTTTACTCTTTGTTTTTGCTCTGTTTGTTAGTAAACAAAGCAGTTTCGTGTGTTGTTTACCATAGCAACTGCACGTGAGCGGATGTACGATATCGCGGTACGAGTAAACAAGGAGAGGCGATGGAGCCGAGCGAGTCCGCAACGCCCCGGCGGAGGCGCGGAAAGAAAGAGGTCTGATGGCTTTTACAGTAACTGCGTCGATTGACGCCATCTTGCTTGCTGATAGTTGTGCAGTGCTGCCGGCAGACGGCACAACCGTGTTGATACTTTTAAGGTTCATTTAAGGCTCTGAAAGGACTAAGTAAACACTATCAGGATGTTTTTTGGTGTATGCAGTTTTATTTGAAGATGAATATATGTTTTTTTTGGGGTTTTCTTATGGTTGACATACATGACTAGGCGAGAAGAAGGTATGAAAACGCCTCCAGAGGTATGAACGCGCGTAGAAGGCACAGCAGCCGGGCTCTGCTGCCAGTGAAAGTTTGCTTCAAGCGTCATCAGAGGTGAGAAGGTTGCAGCGTCCTGGGCGTAACAATACAAAGTCAGTCATTTCAGGGTCCGCTCAGCGAAGAAAAGCAAACAGAAGCGGCAAAATAGAAGCAGCACACGTGGACATGCACCGTACTCGCCTTTCAACCGCTCCCGTCAAATAACAGGGGGACGAGAGACGGAGATTTGCAACCGTCAACATTATTCTGCGTCTTTGTCTTTGGCCACTTTGCTCTGTCGGCATTTCTCGGATTTATCGGCCGGCCTCCCTCGGTTCGCTGCAGCCCGGCTGCAGATGAAGCCCACAGAGGCGGTCCCAGTGGGACTGGCTGTGGCCTTGCCCTCCAGAGGAATCTGTCAGGCTAACCTCTGCGCCCGGCCTCGGCTCGTCCCTGCACTTTCCTACCACTCCGCTGCCGCCTTTCATCTTCCTGGGTTTTGTTTTTAGCTTTTTTTTTTTTTTTTTACTTTCATTCCTCATCTTGACAGTTAGATGAGAGTGTCATGGGTGATATAATGTTCCCACATAAAACATGCACACACAAAAACTGCACCGTGTGTTATACTGGGCTGTAACCGGGCAAAGAAAATAAATAGTCAGCAGAGCCCATAGGTTTTACTGCCATGATGTATGTTGTAGAACCAAAAGGCGGAGACAAAGCAGGTAGACTGACGTTGAAGAGAAACATTTTAGCTCTAAAAACTGAACAGAACAAGAACAAGGCAGCAACAATGCAAAGTCCAGGGCAATCTATGGATGCAGGAATGACTGTTTGAGTTAGTGACCAGGCATGACGAGAGGAAGAAAAATAAACTGAAAGACGATCCATTCAAACTTTGGGTTGCTCTTTTATGCCAACCTCTTAAACATGAGTTTAAACAATAAGTATACATTTATTTCTCCTGGTTTGAAGGTAAAGCTGATAATTTCTGAGTATAAATAATAAACCAAATTCTATCTATCTATCTATCTATCTATCTATCTATCTATCTATCTATCTATCTATCTATCTATCTATCTATCTATCTATCTATCTATCTATCTATCTATCTATCTATCTATCTATCTATCTATCTATCTATCTATCTATCTATCTATCTATCTATCTATCTATCATTTATTTTATTTTTTTAAATTGTACATTACACCAAGATTTCATCAATTAATGTTCTGATCTCCATCTGGGCTAAATTCTGGACTCTTATGAAATACGACTTATCATTTCGATAAGGCTGTACGGTGGATCCATTGTTAGTCCAAGGACATGAATTATGAATACATGAACACATTTTGATATTTGGTGTTTCTCCAAATGCATTAAAAAGTCTCATGTTTAATAGTTAATATGCAAAAATTCTATTTATATATGTTAAATGACTTCTTATCTGGGTTCATTCATTTAAGATGTCATTGTGTGTTTTCTTGATTAAATTTGCTAATTCTTCCTCATCGTGGAGAATTAAGTGGGAACAGTCTGGGAATGGCAGCCCTAATCCCAGCTCTGAGTGTCTCCTGTCTAGGATTACATCCCAGGAGTGGAGCCGTTGGGATAACAGACAGCCAGATGTCAGATTAATATGTGATTAAATGTTTTCCCGGGTCTCATACTGCTGTGGATCCAGTGCTTTGACTCGCTGCGTTTGGTGGTCTCCTTTGTTCTGTCTCATGCTTCTGCACAGTTACAACTTAAACCTCATGTGAGCCCTGGGTTAACCACGGGGTTTAGCGCTCAAACAGCAGAGGAAGACACGTAATGATCAGTCATGTCTTGAAAACATGCAATAAGAGTTTGTCAGTGGATAATCAAGTATGATTATATATATTTTTCCCTGATGCCATATGAACTACGTAGTAGCCATATTTAAAGACATTCCAGACTGCAAAAGTATTTTTAAACAGTGGGTACACTGTCTGTGGCAAAAAAGTCTTCGTTCAAAATCATTACATATTCAGTTCACTGTCTAAACCCTGCTGCACCAAAATAAATGAGAACGGCATTTCTCTATTAATATTTCCATGACCCATGGTCACATAGACGTCTGTTAAAAGATAGATTGTAGCAGCTCCTATTTTACGCACTGTATAGGCGCATTGCTATTTCTGTAGTGCAATGGTTTGTTTAATGTTTTTCTTTTAGGACTTTATGGCCCAACTAGCCTTTTGCTGCATCCCAATTTCATCAGAAGCAACCAACTTAACTATGTTAAAGTTTTAAGTATGAAAAACTAGGGCTGGACAATAATTCAATAACAATACATATCGATCAATAGACGTATATCGACGATAGAAAAAAGGGTCAATAAAAAGTTCAACAGAATAAAGGTTTTCCTTCCTTATGCGTTTTAGCCATGTAGGTTAATATTACAGTCATTACATCCTTCCAACCAATCACAAACACAGACCCAGGAATGCTGTCACCAAGCCCCGCCCCTTCAAAGAGTTCAGAGAGCAGATGTTTTTTTTCTTTTTTGGTAAAAAGTGGGTTGAATAAAGGGTTGAGTTTGAATTCAGTGTTTATGTGTTCTGTATATAAAAATAGGTTGCTAAGCAACAGCATAAAATGTCCAGGGCTGCACTTAAAATATATGGTTTGAATTTGTTGATAATTATATATTAATTATATTGATATAGAACATATTGATTTCTATTTTATCGATGAAAAACTGTTGGGTTTGTCCCGACTAACCATTAGCAATAATAGATAACGTTGCATTTCTTTGCATTGTTGCAAAACATTACAGAAACTTGATTATGTATAGGTTCTGTATGGCATCATGAGTTGATGAGTTATATACTACACACAGTCATTTACATTCTCGACATTTTTCCTTGCAAATCGAAGAACCAGAGGAGCTTTGCAGTTGTTGTGCACAGTGACTAAGCAGTAGTGGGAAAAAACAATAGTGTGTTCCTCTGCATTTTCTGTATTGAACAAATGCATGTATAACATACCCAACATTGCAGTGGCAAGACTCACTGAATGACATACAAGCCATAATAAGTCCCAAGAAACAGCGTTATCTTGCAGCTATCACTGCCTTTCATGCATGTGACAGCCATGTTGGATTTTGAGCTTGTTTTACATTCCATTCACCTTACAGGTCAGAACCTAGATCCGGTGTTGACTTCAAACTTCACGTTGTTCCAGCTGCAATTCATTTCATTTTCGTTTTCTGAAATGATGATAAAGTCAGGATCCGATCTTCCCTCGCAGATAAAGTTTCTTTCTTTAAATTGAACGTTTTTGCCTAGGTTTTCCTCCACCCTTATTTGCAGATTTTCTTTATGGTTTCTAGTGTCCTGTCTGTGGGAAAAGGTCAAGAACTGGGAGGTCAGAGGCCTTTGAAACTGTTAAACAACAAATAAAACCAGCCAATAACTCTTATACGTCTTATACTCTCGAATACCACTCAAAATTGATCATCGACACACACACATTCTTTTTTAAATACTTACTGAGGACCGTGCCTTGACTTCCATTGACTTCCATTCATTTTCAGCCCTTTCTATGGCCTAACCCCAACCCTAACCCAGACAGGTAGCGAGGACCAAAGAAAGGTCCTCACTTTAAGAGTAAAATGGGCGAAAAATTTCTCACTGAACTACAAGTATGCACACACACATGCACTACAGCTCCTCGATGGTTCCCTGCCTTTTGTAAACTTCATGACATTCCAGATATCTCTTTAGGGAACTTTCAGCATAATTTCCTTAAACCCCATCACCTCCTGATCCAACCGCTTCCTTTGGTTCACACAGTGCGGGCCTTGTTTCAAGAACCTGCTCGACCGTCGCACGCTCAGAAATCCCCACTCGAAGGGAAACATGGGAGGGGGGGGGGTTGTTAAACGGCACGTAACCCTCATGTGTAGGAAAACTAAAAGACAACACACATCAGGCCAAACATTCTTTCGCCGATTGTATCATTCAGTCAAAGTCGATTACGTGATAAGCCTACTGTGTTTTACTTTTGCATGGCCACATTTACAGTAATGTTCAAAGGCATTCTAGCTCAAAGTAACAAACAATTGTAAAGTGGAGATCTTCTGAAGTAAAATCTTAGAACGTTTGCGTTTGTGTTCAGCCTATAAATCAAACCTAGTGCGGCCAATGGCCTTCAGAAGTCAATTATTAGGTGTAGTCCAGCTGTGGGTGATTTTATCTTGGAATAAATGCAGCTGTTCTGTGAAGAGGTCCAACGTCATAAAGACCAAGGAACACATCAGGCAGGTCAGGGAGGAAATTGTGGAGAAGTTTAAAGCAGGGTTAGTAGGTCATAAAACAACACCCCTACCTTTGGGCTTCCCACAGAGCACTGGCCCATCATCTGAAAATGGTGAGATCATGGAGGCAAAACATTACAGACACAGCCAAGAGGAAAATGGTACCTCTGGAGGAGCTGCGGAGATCCTGTTGACAGGACAACTCTTAGTCGTATATTTAACAAACCTGTTTTTTATGGATTAGAGGCAAGAAGAACTCCACATACATGGTTCTACATGGTACCGTCCACTGAAAGGCAGCCAGGAGAAGCTCTGTTTAAAGGTTGTCCCAAGCCACTGTGAGACGCCATGGTGTGGGGAGGCTTTTCTTTAGGGACAGAAAACCTGGTCCTCTAGCAGGACTGTGACCCTAAACATTCAGGTGTTAGAATGGCCTTGTCAAGATCTACAGATCCAAACCCGACCGTGAATTTGTTCACGGTAGAGTTGACTGACATTTCTGTCTTTAGGTGGGCTGGTAGAGACGTGCACCTAATTGCAGGGAAATGTGTTTCTGCAAAGTACAAATGAGTGACACGCTTTTGTGGATTTTTGCCTTAAAAAAAAGCAAAAATTCACAGTGAAGCATTACATTCTGTTGGTCCGTCCAATAAAATCCTGGTTAAATCCGTAGATTTGTGGGGTTGTTGCTTTATAAAATGCGGAAACGTTCACGGGGTAAGAATACCTTTACAAGTTACCGTAGAGAGATTTAGAGCGCGCATAAAATCCATGTTTTGGACTCTCCTCACTGCATCTCTTGTGCTGTCTGCATTGGAGAACAGTGGCGACTTTCAATGAAGTTATTTTTAGGTTGCCCTTGGCTGGTTGCTGTTCTGAGGACTGCAGAGGTGTCTTGCACCAGAAATAGCAGAGTTCGCTCTCCAGATTAAGGACCCCCACCCCCCCCCCCCACCACCACCAAAAAAATAAATAAAAAATGATGCATCACATCCTCTGCAACAGGTACGCAGTATTGGACAGCAGTGATTATGTCATGACACCCGTGAATCGGAGCACATCCTCCGCTTTCTTCTGGCTCAGAAGTGGGACAGGATAACAACTCTGCAGCTCTTCTTCGTTCCCGTTCACAGAGCATATTAATAACCGGCGTGCCGCGCGTCATTACCAGCCCACACGCAGGCTTCAGGTGGTGCGTCCGCTTCGCACAGGCGGGACGTGCCGCTGCTGTGGGGCGACGGAGAATGGCTGACTCACTTCCCCCCCAGTGAGGAGACTGAAAAGAGGCAGAGGAGAGGAGGCAGCGTCAGTGACGGCTATCGTTGGGGCTTGGAGAGGAGTGTTTGTATTTGGGGGTCTCTGTCTCTTTAAGCCGGCTGGTTGGTACTGCAGAGTGTGTGGGTGCTGCAGTAGACACAGAGAGAGAGGATGAGGGAGCAGTGGTAACGGCAGGACGAGAGGGGAGCAAGTTATCCGGCGCAGATTCGGGTCTCGCGTCCCCGCGCTCAGGTGTGAGGCGCACTGTTCAGGAGGTGGGAGTATAGGGGAGGCTGTGGGGAGAACAGGTGGGGGGGTGGCAGAGCGCGAGGAGAGGGGGCTGTTTATTCGGAGCGTGGCACCGGTGGCAGAGTGGCTCCGCTGGGATGGCAGAGGGGGGCAATGGGTGGGCTGGCGCTGGGGCAGCCCGCAGAGGGACAGGGTCAGCAGGCGACAGGACAGAAGGTCCAGCGACGGCTACACGCACCGGACGGCGCCCACCGGATGGTGCCGCCATGCTCCATCCATGGCACAGATAGCACCTCTCCGCCCGGGGCAGGAGGAGGGAAATGGGGGGGTGGGGGTAGGGTCGGGGCGAGTTGAAGCGGTGGGGAGGACTTTTCTCGGCCAGGTGTCCCTGTGTCTGGAGGAAGTCAAGGGGGACTCAGAAGGGGAGGCTGGGAGCGCCTGCTTCGGTCCGGTGTCGCGGCGGCTGGGCCGGCTGCTGAAGAGGCTGCCCAAGTCTCGCTCCTGGAGCGACAGCTTGAGGATCCTGCGCAGATCGTCGTCTAACGGATCTCTGCTTACCAATTCAGGTACGACAAGGCCCAATAAATCTCTGCTCAGGTTTGTCGTGGCGAGAAGCGGACTCAGTGGTTTTGAGAGAAGAGGAAAAGTTGATGAGTGGACAAGTTAAGCTGGGCTGGCCTCAGAGGCCGGCTGCAGGCCAAAATATTTCTGTTTTGTGTCGACCTTTCTGTCCATCATTGTACAGCAATGCCCTGAAGCCCTGTTAGCCTTTGTCTCTGACCCACTATTGATGGATCTAGTCCTGACGCTTTTTGTCTACGAGAGGAGGGCACCCGTGCTCCTGTTTGGTGCCAAAAATGCTACAATCCAATAAATATCTCATTTGTAAAATAAATATTTATTTATGTGAATAATTGAATAAAATATTTAAATGAAATTATCTCTAATTGCCTAAGTTGTGAGCAGTCCAGTATAAATGTAGACAAATGTAAAAATCCACATTCATATATTTTTTATATTAATAATTATGATTTTCATCAAGCATTTGCGTCATGGTCCTGTGCTGCAACACATGATGAATTTATATGATCTGTCAGCGTTTGCCATCACAGTCGATAGACGGGGTTAATTTGTAGGGGCCCATTTGACGACCCATAGTGACTAGTGACCGGCATAGGAAGCAGAAGAAATATTCATTTAACAAAATGACATAAAAAAGATTTCTGCATTGAATTATTTATTTGTAGGTTTAAAAATGTTGACCCATTTAAATATTTATTTATGTATTTGATGTAGTTCTTTCCAGCTGTGTTGAAGTTACCGCATGTAGAAATATTTCACTAATATTTCACTATTTGATTGCATGTTTTTTTTAACCATCATGAGGATCCAGGCTGCAGTCTGGCTGGGCCTCACAATAACCAAGTGAAGCAGGTCAGCTGACAGCTCTAGCTGCTTTTGCCGCTCCAGAAAGTCGCCATCTCACTCAGACATATCCAAAACACATTTTCAGTTTGTTCCTCCTAAAATCCTCTCTAAGCGAATAATGATATTGATTTACTTCTGTGTGGCAGAAATTTGAGAAAGGATGGAGCCTGCGATAGGCTGCGCAGCATCGATTTTTCCCCATGTTTTACCCAAATAAAGGCCTGAGCTAATGTGCTTTTTTTTTTTTTTTTTTTTTAGAGGGCGATGAATACATGATGTAAGATTAGCCCGAACTGCAGCTGGGGTAGAAAGAGACAGGGAGCGACAAATGGCTGGGTGCTGCTTCAGCTTCACTGATTCCCCCATAGAGAATCTTTAAAAACAAAAAAGGGGGCTGCAGCTCTTTTATTGTCTGTGTCTGTTTGACCTCCTGTGTAAGCGTGATAAGACCTTGACCAAACATGACCCGGGGAGCACTTCTTCACCACCAGCTCTCAACCTGAGTGACGTCATTCTGCAGCCTTCAAAGCCTGAGAAGGAGCATCACCAGCGCAGCCTCACTGCAGACTGATAAGGGCTATTTATAGACAACGTTCCCTGGAAGGAAACCCAGTTAATCCCTTTAAAGAATAAACCGGGACGAACCGGGCCCTTCACTTCCTGAGTACTTTATTTCATTGGGATTTCTGCATATCGAGTGCTTACAGACACAATCGGGGTTTACTGTGCAGCGTGCGGAGAAAGTCAGGGGTTACTTAGTGTGAGAAAGTAATCCCTGTGATCTCATTAGATGCTAACAATCAGGATAAGATTGTTAGCATCTAATGAGATCAGCAAGACTGACACACACACACACTATGGTTTGTGACATGCAAGCAGAGACGTTTCTCCTGGAGCTAAATTGGTTTGTTGCGGGACACACAGTAGTTGAGAGGTTATCTTTAGTTGGGTTTCTTCCTGCTGTATGGTTAGGCTGTGTGCCGGCTTTAGGGTGAACTTTACCCGTCTACATAGTATCCTCTAGATTCAAAGCGTTAACAGTGAGTCTACAATGGAGCTCAAGCAAAACTGTCCCAACCTTAAGACTGAGGTTAAACCTTTACAGAGAGTTACCAAGAGTGGGGCTTACTGCATTTATGTAGCGATCATCATGTTTATTTTGTCACTGAAGATTCACCAAAAACAATCAGCTGTTGGGAAGACTTGGCCTGTTTTCAGCTTGGTTTCTGCTTTGTGAAGCCCAGGACCACACCATACGAGGCCCACCAGGTCCCATTGACAACAACACTCTTTCCATCTTGTAGATGGAGCGTGTGAGGAAGACTCAAAGTTTGAGATATCTTTTTTATATTGCTGAAGCGTGTAAGATTAAATCAGGAGAAACACAAAGATATAACAAAGGATTTAGAAGAAAATGTATTTTCCACCATGTTAGGACATGTCTGAGGCCCATTCAGGCTCAAAGAGAGAGAGCGAGAGAGAGCAAGACTTTCAGCAGGTAACAGGAAGGCTGAATGAAGTACATCAAACATTCTTTATCCGTTTTCATTCATGTCATGGAACACGCTGGATTTAAAAAGTGTTGGCCGCTTTTTTCAAAATTTAAGTTAAGGATATACTCACAGAGGTCGCTGTTTTAGTAATGCTAGCAGGGCTAACCAACCTAATTGCTAATACAAGAGGCTAAAGATTCATCAGTGCTCCTAATATAGCAGGAAGGCTAGAAAGCATATTTTGATACTGTCTTTATATCTTATTTCATACATTATTTGTTTAGTAGAAATTCTGATTGTTGAGTCTCTTGTTGATAATACTGGTAAAGTCTGTGTAAATATCCCCAAAGTAAATTAACCTTTTAGCACCAGCAGTGAGCTTTTGAGATTTATTCCTTACCACCCTTCTGTCCATGCACAGAGGGAGAGGGGAGATGAACACTGGTCCTCATCTAACCCTGTTTGTCACCGTTAAGGTTGTAGATGTTCTGATAATAGCTGATAATTGCTCTGAAAAGGGCAAGCGGCTACGTTTCATGGCTAAAAGTGGCCAACACACACTTGACTGACGTGATCTCTTGTCTTTCCTATTTTGAAGGGTGACTGAGAGAAATGTATCCGTGTTAATGGACACCTGATTAAAAGTTAAAGTAAATGCTGATTTTAAAATTAATTGTGGTACCATAATTCTTAATATGTGATTTTCCTCCCCCTCTGAGTAATATACTCAAATAAAAAGTGGGATTTTTCAAAAATTTCTCAGTGTGCACTTATGCTACTGCATTGAAAGATTACTTTGATTTTAAATATCTGTAACAGACACACCAATATGTGTAAAAACGGTCAGACCTATCGGTTTGGCCGTGTTATTGCATAAAGTAAAGGATCTACACACAGGCATGCTGGAGGATGTTGAGGAAATAACTGAAAATGTTCAAATGGAGAGTCCAGACTGTACTGAAATCTAACTACAGGTAGCTCAGAGTGTGACGCAGAACACGGACCACGAGAGGAGAGGACTTGTTTACAGACCCAGTGAAACACAGGGAACTAACACGAGGATCTAATTAGCAATAAACATCACAAAGAAATTTGGGGCCTGGGAAAAACAAAACAAAACCGGCAGGACACAAAACAACACAAGAATGACTCAGAATGTAAAAAACCAAAACAGCAGAGGACAAAACGTACAAAGAACCGACTGAAATCATAGAAACCACGACACCAGAGTCCCCACATCATGACAGGCCAAGTTGTCCCTGACTTCTGTCTTCAGCTTCTGGTCTCTGCTGACTCGTTTAATCTGTCCCAAAGCAGGAAAGGTAAAGAAATACTGATGTACATGACTAACTTTGTGGCCCATAACATACCTGCAGTCCACCCACTGGACCATTGTTCCTGTCTCTTGTCAGCTGGGTAGGCCATGAAAAGGTCATGTTTGTTTGAGTTACGCCTTTTCAGCACAGAATCACACAAGTAACAGTATTTTTATGATCTACCGGAGCCGATGGCGTTTCTTCAGGTTTAATGGAGATGGTTTATTTGTCCAGGCCACTCCTTATCCAAGTGGAAGCTAAAAAGATGTAAGACTCATGTAACAAAATAATTGCACAAATAAAACATATCTCACTTTACTGTTCCCATCTGCAGATTGGAAACGTTAGCAATTTAATTTAATCTTTTTGGGGGCTTAATTACTAATCCTTTATCTAAAAGGTAAGGAGCTGAATTTCTGATCAAGTGTTTCTTTTACATTGATTTGTACTTAGAGGATGTAATTTTTCTTTGATAAGCCACATCGTGACTTAAGTTTTAGTCCCACTCATTGTTTTATTTGCTTTATGAGTTGCTGACAGATAACCAGTAGATCAGGGTATTCGTCTTTCTAAAATGTCAAACTCAATATTCAATACCATTTTCGATACTGCTTAACATTTTTTTTTAAGACACAGGGTTATTTCTGGTTAAGAGCACAACATTATTATTTAATAATTGACAAACTTTACTTTAGGGCATAACCAATAAGTAGAGGAACCATTGAGCCCTGGTTTAGAGAAATATATAATTTGTCACTTCCTTTTTTGGCAAAACGGTCAACCAAATAACACATATCCTTTATGGAAGTACGAACTTTTGATTCAGTCATGCAGTTATTTTATTTTTGTTTTATTCTAATTGCTCATATTTAGTTAGCCACTGTGTGCTTCCATTTGTCTGTCAATTTGCTGGTGATACAATTAAATGTGACTACTCGGGGACAAATAAAGAATCATTCTAAACTAAAATAAATGTATTTCAAAACATACATGCATCTGGTGCATACAAAATAAAAAAATTTTACACTGTAAACAATGATCCGGTCTGTGCAATGTATTCAGCAGCAGCCCTGTACCATTTCTGTCTTTCAGCATTGCCTCTCTATTTATTATCCAACTGAGCCGTCAGCTGCTTGGTGTTTTTCTTCTGCGTTGGTTCATACCACAGTAGAACAGAGTGTTGTGAGGTTTGGAACTGCGCACCTAGGAAGCGCATCTTTGTTTAGGATCTCAGACTGAAGGAACCCTGTTGTTGAGCCGGCGGTGCTGATGAAGCTAATTCTCAAGTTGATAGCAATAGCGTACCTTTACTACTTACCTTTACAATAGCTTAGGTTTACTACTACGCTGTTGTTGCTCTTTTTTATGATGTTTTCAAACACCAATGTCTTACCATTAGCATAAGCATATAGCATTACCTTAGAAGGTTGGTGTTGCAGACTTTATGATGCTTTCAAACATCAATGTTTTAGCATTAGCATATAGCATTAGCTTGCAGGTAGGATGTAGCATTGTTAAGCGTTTTGTTTTTTCTTGTCTGCCTCATAGGGAAAATTCCTGCAAACAACCCTTCTGTGTTTGTCTTGTTGATAAAAAGGCTGAGGGTATCTGTTATTGTAGCGCTTCTACTGGGCAAATGGGAATGGGTCAGTTTTTCATCAATGTTGACAAAATGAGTACCTTTGAATAATTAGTTTGTTTTGTTAGTATCGATAGTATCGAGGTGTTGATTATTTGGACAACCCAACGGTAGATTAACAAACTCTTATATTCAATAACTAGCAAGGACCAGTTCGCTGTTTCTGGCCTTTTAAACCCTCTTAAATTGAGGTGTAAACTGATTCTGGTTAAAATGCAATCAAAGCTCTGACATTCCAATTGATTTAATTTTTACAAACACAATAAGGGGAGCACCAATCACAAACTGAGCTTTAAATAATCTGTATTCAGTGTAGAAAAATCTAGTCCAAATTGACTGCTGGAAATAGGCACCAGCCTCATCCCACCCACCCCCGCGAACCTGCACAGAAAAGCTGGTACAGAAAATGGATGGATGGATGGATGGATGGATGGACATTTGAAATGAGAGCTGATCTAAATTGGTTTAGATGTCAAAAAGGGAAGTGAAAAAGCCCTTTACTACACCGCCATGGCAGAAGTCAACTTCACTATTTTCTTGTTTCATGAGCTGTGAAAGATGGTTGAACCCAAGGGGGGAATTTTTTTTCCAGATATATTTTTAGTTAAAAGCCATATTTCTGAATCTGAATGGCACAAACATATAGTTGTGGCTATATGTGGCTTTTTTTTTTTTTTCAATTTCATTATTATTAATGATGGATACTTATTGTTGCTCATGGATATATAGTTAATAACGAATCAGAGCACAGTTTTTTTGCTTATTGTGCATTTTGGGATCATGTGTATTTGCACAGATGAAGATGTAAATAGTGAAGAAGAAGACAGACTCATCGGTGTCAAATATGAAGCTACCGTCTGCATAAACGAACACAGATGTTGGTGGGAAGGGGGTCAGATTTGATGTAGCTTGGGGATTAGATGTGTGTGGTTATGTCTGGCAGGTCATCACATTAAGGGATTTTTCTGTAAATGTGTTTGTGTGTTTGCAAAAGGATCAGAGATGCATCCGATGTATGTTTGAAAATGGAAACACGATATGTTATAGTATGTTCATAGGGATGAAAAACAGGAGCCTGAGAAGCATGATGTGTCTGTGTGTACAATTAAAACACAGGACAACATGAATAATGACTCCAAATCAGTTGTGATCAGATCAGACTAGTTAAACCTCCCCCCCAAAGACCCCCTAAGCTGCTTTCAGGTCCTTCTAAGTCCTCAGAGCTTCCTTTAGATTCATTAGAGACGGTGTTAGCATCCCTGCCCCTTACGTTAAAGCTATCTAACCCCACGACCTCTTCACTCTGAACCAGACATGGAGTAAATACAATAAATCCCCCCCCCGCCCTTTATTCCCCCTCTCTATCTGCTGCCATGCAGACATCCTCTTTAACCTCCGAGACACTGCTTATCTGTCCCACACCCACTGTCTCGCAGAAACAGAAAAACAACCACCCACATCCCCACATCTCGTAATTCCTGTCTCAGCCCAGTTTGTGATCGCGTGCACTGATGTTTTAGGTTGCTGCAGATTAGGCTGGATCTCAAGGCGTCATGGGAGAGTGAAGAAAAAGAGCAACATTTCAGAATCCACACGAAAAGACACTGCGTCCTGCGTGGGGAAGGCGGAGTGTCCTGTTTCCCCATCTTCCACCTGCTTATCGACCTCTGCCGCAGTGGAAGTTAACACCGCCTCCACAAATGGATGTTTGCATAGCGCATGTCTGAGCTCCTCTCCTCTCCTGTCCTCCGCTGCACTGATGCAGATCCCCGGAGACGTGCCTTTCTCCATCGCGCCTCTCTGCGTCCGCGCCCTGCGTCCATCCGTCGTGGCGAGGACAGTTAGGAGCTAAAAAACCCCGCGTCTTTCTTCCCGCAAAGCAGAAACAAGTCAGACCGGTCCAGCAGAGCGACACGCAGCAGCGGAGTCAACATTCATGTTGGGGCAACATACACTGGTTCTTGGCATCAACACTCTGCAGGAGGACTGGATGCTAATGATTGTTTATGGATGGACTTCATTGCAGTTCCTGTGCAACCTGTCTTACCTACACTGCACCATGTTGGAGAGAAATAAAATATACCTTACATTTTTAAGATAGTGATGACAGGATTGAGCAGTAACTGAGTAGGAGCTGCTCCATAGTGTCATGGTGAAGAAAGACTCAAAAGGGTTACTAGCTACTAGAGAGACTCCAGATTCATCGGCTCATCTATGCCTGTATGCTTGTCTCCTCCCCTATGGGCATGGCATATTCATCATATCTAAGCCAGTATGGTCCAATATTAACCCCCATTTATCAAGTCATGAACCGAGAAATCCCTTCCAGCTCATAGTAAATGGTATGTACTTGTATAGTACTTTGTCAAGTTCTAAGGACCCCAAAGGGATGAACACTACATTCAGTCATTCACTCACACGCTGACGGTGGTGAGATACATTGTAGCTGCCCTGGGCCAGACTGGCAAAGCGGTGGCCACCATATAATCGGCTCCACCGGGCCCTCTGAACACCACCAGCAGGCAAAGCGGGTGAAGTGTCTTGCCCAAGGATACAACAACTTGTAGAGCAGACAAAAAACTAAGTGTTGGCATCTTCTCATCGTGGTGAACAATGAGCTATAAGGAGTGAAACTCTTTGCAACTCTGTCTATGCTTGTACCCTTGCCTGTGGTTATGGCCTAAAGAATGAGATCCTGAAAAGAAGAGGCTGAAATCAGCTTCCTCCATCAATTGCAGGACAGAGTCCTCCAACGGGTACTCGAAGTAGGGCTACTGCTCCTCTTCGTCACAAGGAGTCTGTTGAGCTAGTCAGGTCTTCTGATCAGAATACATCCTTGTCGTCTCTTCTGGGGTTTTTCCAGGTATCTCTCATTGGTAGGAGACCCCGGGGTAGACCCAGGACTCACTGAAGGGATTGCATATACCATCTGACCTGGCTGTAGCAGTGTAAAGGAACGGCTGGGTGTGCCTCCTAGCTTCACATTCCAACCAACGATAAGCGGAAGACGATTGTTGGATGAATTGATTTTCAAGGGGACATTCAGTAATCCTATTAGCGAAGTGATCGACTACCAGGAAGCCATCTTCAATTCTGAGGGGGATTTCCTTCCCAAAAAACACAAGTAAAAATGTGGAGTAAAAAGTTGTCCTTTTTCCAGTCAGTTCTAAACATATCAATGAATTCCTGTAAGTGAGTCTGAAATTCCAGTTTAGGGAACTTCTCCATCTGGCAGGGGGTTTAACTGTGAAATTTCCACAGAAGCAAAACGGGAAACCCCCCCCCACAGCTAGATTCAACAAACTGTACTCAACAACTATCGCTCAAAAAGTTGCACAAAAAGACCGCCCTAATCGCTGACTCCATCTTACTTCTCCTATTTCATGTTGTTTCACTTTTATTTTTCTCTCTGCCTGTGCGGGTGTCATCATACCGTGACGGTCTCAATCCCCTCCGGACCATCTGCTTGGGTTTTTCCTCCTGTTCATTCATGGTACTCTGGAGTACGACATAGAAATATGTTCATACCGCCATTACAAACAAGCATGCAACCCTTTAAAGCTCACTTTAAAGGTTTGAACTGAAGCCAACGACAGCAGAATCAGTCGGAGGCCTTCCAGTCGCAGGTCGTTCCGTCAACAGTCACAGGAATGTTAGATGTGGAGGTGATCCCAGTGTGTGATGCAACTGGAATATGGCTGGAATACATGAAGACAGGAAAAGGAGTTTCTCTTTTCCTTTCCTCTGTCAGTTTCCTTTCTTTCTGCCTCCCTGCAGTGACCTCCAAAGTGCCATGAGTGGAGCATCCTCTTATCTGAACTCTTCCCTCTGTCCCACAGATCCCTGCCTGTCGGCTTCTCTCTCTCTAGCTGCCACTCCGCTCTCTATCATTCACACATACTTATATGTGTCCTCCTACTCCAATGTAGACGCTTTAAGTTATCAGTATATTGTGTATATGCCGTATGTATGTTGTCCTCTTAGGTTCACATCTTCCTTATTTGTTCTTTGCCAAAGGCTTAGTCGATAGGGTCACTCTGTCTCTGCAATTCTTTGCATTTATCTGAACTTGAAAAACAAGACCGTTACCTTGGATTTTAACCAACGAGCTCTTTGGTTTCAGTACAAGCCACCAAGTCATGCTACTATTATATTCCTGCCGGTGGAAAGGGTCACCGATATTTGGCAGAGAGAGGGAAGCAAGCAGGCTTATCTTATCTTTTCAGGAAAATATGTTTTAATTTCCAGCAGATGGCTGAAATCTGACATCTTTGTGGTTTTATGTGCAGGCGTTAACACATTTTCTGGTGCCCGTCCATACCAACAGAATTTACTTGGATTTCTCAGTGTTTGTTGTTTGCATTTTAGATTGCCTTGGTTGAATATTTCATACAGTGCTGTGAAAAACTATTTGCCACCTTATAGATTTCAGGGATTTCAGTGTTCAGATCATCACTACCAAATTTGCAATTGAGGATCACATTTATTCAGGGGAACCCATCCATCCATTTTCCAAACCGCTTAATCCCTCATGGGGTCGCGGGGGGTGCTGGTGCCTATCTCCAGCGTTCACTGGGCGAGAGGCGGGGTTCACCTGGACAGGTTATTCAGGGGAACATTTTGGGAAAATGGTAAAATAAATAAATAAAGTTAACTCGCCTCCTATTGCTAAATCAATTGTGATTTATATATATATATATATATATATATATATATATATATATATATATATATATATATATATATATATATATATATATATATATATATATATATATATATAAATCACAATTGATTTAGCAATAGGAAGCGAGTTAACTTTATTTATTTATTAGTTCAGTTTCACTTGCCACACCCAGGACTGACCAGTAGAAGAAACAACTTAATGAAGTTGGCTAAAATATATAAAAAGGCAACACAATATGCCCCCAATTTAACAAGATGACGAGACAAGATGAAAAACAAAAAACTCATTGACATCTAGCAGTATGGAAAATGGAGTAAGCATAGCACAGTGGTGAAAAGTCCAATGCTCACAAGGAGAACGGGAGCTGGTCTATCAAAAATCATGTTGATGATTCCCAGGACTTTTGGGATACTAGCCTTTAAACCGAGGAGACAAGAGTAGAACCTTTTGGTGACGTCCCTCTCCCCAATTTTATCATGCATTTTAGACACTTTCACTCCAAACATTTTCACAACGCACATTCATGTAGGCCACGATATGGGGGGTGGGGGGAAGACGTCTGGGGGGGGGGGGGGCTCGCCCCGGGCGGCTCCCTTAACCCCCACTCTCGCATTTAGACATTGAGGGTTCTGGGTAGTTGCTTGGAGGGGGGGCGCTGGCACCAGCTCCCTTCCGGAGGGGGGGGGGGGGGGGGGGGGGGGGGGGGCTGTGCGGTGCACCCCCTTCGGTGCTCCCAGTTTTAAACACACCTGAGATCAACATGCAACAACACAACATCTGAGCGGGCGTAGGGAGGATCGGGGGTCTTTTGCACACCCCCGATCTCCGATCGCGGCACGGAGTCTGGGGCCTGGAGGAGGTGCGGGCCACTGGGTCCGGGGTCTTGGCGGGGGGCACAGGCAGTCGTATTGTTGAATTGTGGTGACCCCCCCCCCCCCCCCCCCCACTTGGGATTTTTGGATGTGAATGCTATGTGGGAATGTGTGTACAGCGTCCTTTTTTTTTTTTTTTTTTTTGTGTCTGTGTGTGGCGAGTGGGGCACAAGGGAGGGATGGTGTGAATGAGTTTTTTTTTTCCAGGTTCGGGTTCGGTCCGCTCCCTCTCCCAAGATCATCTCAAGTCTCCGATAGGTGCGGAGCCCATCCCCCCACGTCCTGCCCTCCTCCGCTGCGTTGGCGGGCGCCTTGGCCCTCTGGCGCGTTGACGGTCCTCGGGTTTGGGGCGGGTTCCCGGGTGGGCGCCGGCCGTGGCTTTGCGGGGCCTGGCCCCCCGGGGGGTGGCCGGGGCCCCTGCCGCGGGGGCGGGGCGCCCCTGGGGCCTCTGGCCCTCAGGGCCCATGGCCAGGACCACTTCAGCGCGGCCGGCTGCCGGCGGAGCCCACGGGCTCGTCCCCGCGGCTCTTGGGGGCGTCAGCATTGCGGTGGCTGGGGGATTTCCTCGGGGTCGTCTCTCCTCTTTCCTCGGGGGGGGGGTTGCAGATTTCCTGTGAAGGCCCCTCTCGGGCGCACTGCTTTGGGGGCCCCTTTGGGAGTCCGGGGTTACGGGTCCCCTGACCCCTGCCTCTGTGCTCGGGGAAGGTGGGTCTTCGGTTTTCCACAATCACTATCGAACTATTTCCTTCTGGATAATTTTCACCTAAACTAGTGCGCTCTCACAATCTCCCACAGGTGCTGGGTCCCAGGTATTAAATGTTCACTTATATACAGAAAGGCTATAATTTATTTACTTTCTTTTACTTTCTTTTTTAGGTATCACATTACACATGTCAGCTTAAATAATAATACATATGATTTAGCAATGGTATCAAGGTGTTACACGATTATATCTGTTGCTTTATGTCTGTTGGTTGTGCTGTTCTTTTTGTGTCTCTTTCCAGGTGATGGAGCAGACAGAGGACGTTTTATCATTCTCTTCCTTTTATCTCTTCTTTCTTTCACCTCTTCTTTCTCTTTTTTTTCCTCTTCTTGTTTTTCTTTTACTCTCCTACTTTCCCATTCTAGTGTCCATATAATTTGAAATTCTCCCTGCAGGAATCACAATAAAGCTATTTACACGCACAAATCAAGCGGAGCATTATGGCGAAAGCTGTTTGCTCCACTTGTGAAAGTAAAATCTGTCGAGCTCTATTTGGCATTAAGATATCAATTTTTATTGCCACATTGCTAGACGGGACACTGGGGGAAGAAAAAAAAAAAAAGAGTAGAACCTTTTAGGAGGAGTGGATCCCGTTATATTTGGATGTAAACTCAGCACAGCATTTCAGAAGAACATCACACCAGCAGTCAAACATGGTTGTGGTAGTGTGATGGTCTGGGGCTTCTTTGCTGCTTCAGGACCTGGGTGACTTGTTGTAATTGATGAAACCAGGAATAAAAACCTGAAGATGAATGTCCGACCATCAGTTCATGACCTTAAGCTCAAATTCACACTCGCGCTCGCTCTGCAGTGTCTGTGTTCCTTTTTAAATAGGCTTAAAAGCTTGAAGGCACCTATGATGTGAATTGGGGTCAAACATGATTGTAATGCACTGGTTTCTTTAGCTGTGCCAACAGACCAGTCCCTATTGGTTTAGCATTTTGAGAAAAACTGCAAAAATATAAATCACTTTTCAGAAAAAAGAGCCGTTTTTAATAAGGGCACCTCAGCTTCTTGAGAATTATCCGACTCCTGTTTCCCCCTAAAAAACCTGCTTTGCTTGCCTGTGCAGTTTCATGGTCTCTTTAATTCTTTCTATTTTTTTCTGCTGGTGCATGGCTTGTGTCACAGCTGAGGAGAAGTGAGATCTGAGGTTGGGAAAAGCCTCCAACCACAAGAAAGTCTTGGAGTTATAAGCAGGCAGAGACTGACATATGTGGAACTAGTCTAAAAGCGGACAACAAAAGGCGACTATTTAAAGACGTTTCTGTGGAAGCAGCCTGGTCTATGTTGGGTTTTTTTTTTTTTTTTTGGCTCAGAAGAAGATGAGAGTTGAATGTTGTATATCTGGGAAGCTACTTTGCACTTATTAAAGCTTTAAGGGTGCAAACGCAGTGAGTCAGTCCATTACTGCAGTGCATTATAGCCATTTAACATAGCTCTATGTTATGTCTTATAAATCCATTATGAGTTTTCCAATGGAGCTGCGTCAGGAGAGATCTTCACTTGTAAAATTGACTTGTCTTTAAGTTAAAGCTTAGCGATATTCCCTGTTTATTTTGCTTCCTGTGTCTTCTGTGTGCGGGCATCCGGGTTAAAATCACTTGATACACCTAAATGCGTAACCAACTGAGTTTTAAGTCTCCCTAAAGGGAAAACGCTGAGTTGACGTGTGAGTCTGGTTTCAGCCACTAGATGGAGCCATTTATCTTTATACACATTCAAGCTTATTTAATGCCCTCTTTCCTCATCTTGCATTATAAAAGGTAGATCCCCTCTGGGGCAGCGTTGGGTGTGTGATTTTTATCAGTCCTGCTCACTAACTGGGTCCTGCATGCCCTGATGTGTGTTTTTCTTTGTCCCATCAGACTGCAGCTACACTTGTCATCTGGAGTGTGAGCGTCAGGTCCAGCTCGACTGCAACCGGAGGGACAGAGAAAAGACAGAAAAAAGCCCAGATCCCAAAGGCCGCTGCTCTTCCTCTCCCCCCTCCTCCTCCTCCTCGTCCTCCTCCGCAGCTCCTCGATGCAAGGTGAGACAAACAGGATTCATTTAGAAGAGGGGTTGACTTAGAGAGACGAACACATGACTCAGCTATCAATAGTTATCAGGGGTCTCTGCATCACCTTCCATGCCTACAGATGTTACGTAATCATCTTCCACTCCAGCAATAGACTGTCCAGCATCACTCCAGGTTGTCTTTATGTGCTCAGATACCTTTTTTGCTCACAGAAGGTTCTTTGATTAGAACGTTACATTAAATCAACATCTGCCCATGACCTCATTCATCCTTTTCTCTTGCTGACTCTCTAGTTTTCCTCTTTTTCCTTTTTTTGTAGCCTCTTCATCACCCCTCTCCAACAGCAGGGGGTGGCTTTATTGAATCACTTCTGGCCCTTCATGGCCTCACTTCCTCGTATCTTGTCAGATGGAGGAAACCAATTAGGTTAATCACTGCTCTCTCAAGGGAGATCAGTCACGGCAAAGCTGCATTAGCCCGACACGGAAAAAACCCTCCGCGGAACAAATTAACAGCGAATGCTGGTCAAAATAACGCACGTTTTTAGGTTTTTGAAACCATTTCTAGGGCTCAAGATGCAGCTGAGTCAGATTAATCCTAAAAAAAAAAAAATAGTTACTATAGGAATTCTGGTTATTTACATAAATCCCATGCATTACGAGGTTGTGTTACAGTTGGCTGTAAGCCCAATGTTTGTGTAATCCACAGCTTGCTGGTGGATTTTGAAGGAACTAGAAACATGTTTTAGTGTTCATACGACTGTAAAAGCACAGAGTCTGCTTTGATTATTTTCCAGGTCTGTGTTAGCATGGAAGAAAGATAACAGAGAATGGAAAAGTGTGACAAAAACACAAAACCGGCGTTTTGAAATCTTTCCACTCTGGGACTCAATTTTTAAAATGATCGCTTTTGGTCTCCCGAAACGGCAGATTCATGTGCCTAAATGACACAATAGCTTTGCGGATATCTTGTGCGGACAGTTCTCAATGCTGAGGTGGTCCTGTTGGCAAATTCAATATTTAAAGGTTTCCTTAAACTCAAATTGTGTTTTAAAGAATCTCTTTCCAGTGCAGAATCATGCTCTCCCGGTTTGATCATCTCAAATAGTTTGGATGTTAGACCGGAGACAATCAAATGCAATTTATGTGCTTTGGAGAAATTTGTTAAATTGCCCGTAAGTAATGGAGCTACATAGCAAAATTAGCTGTTAGCTGCTAACAGTTGGTCAAAGTTAGTCCTTACAAATCATTTGTATCATGTGTGTTTAATCTGTCATCTACACTTCTTTAATGCATCATAATCAGAGTGTTGCTGCTATCCTAAAGAGCAGTCTATATCAGCTGAGTGACAACAACTTCTTCCAGCTCACCTAAAAGCAGCAGTCTCAAACGTTAAAACAGGCTAACAAGCCTAAAATGCTCATCCTGGTCCTATAACTACAGCACACACTAAACCTGATAAAACCACAGGCTTACAGCAAATGAATGGTGCTTTGTGGCACTCACATTCCCCTGTCGAGATGCACTGCGGCAATTTAATATTGCAAGATCTCATGGCTCAAGATCAATAATGAAGGAACATATGGGAAAATGGTGACATCTCAAGAACTGGATGTTTCTGAAATGAATAAAAAGATGGAGACAGATCAGAGAGGCTGCCAAGAGGCCAACAACAACACTGAAGGAGATAGACTCAGTAAATATCTGGACTAAGGTTGCACAGTTGTTGCTGTTATTGCAATAGCCATGATTTCAGATATAGCAAATGAAAAGAATGCATGCAAATTCTGCATGCCAATAATATATTTAGCCTGCTGGGCGGGATTTCAGTGTTCTTGATGTCCACATTTGATATTTTTAGTGGCTGGGATGCTAAAACTTGTAAAGAGTTATGGAGACAATAAGTACGGAGGGAGAAGACGGAAACAGGTTCAGTACCTGGCTGACCTTTTCTGGAAGAGATGGGTTAGAGAATATTTACCCTTGCTTCAAGAAAGGCAAAAATGGAGTAAGAAAAATAATTATCTTGCAATTGGAGATGTTGTGGCCATTCTGGATGCATCATCCTGAGGCTTTCAATGGGAAAGGGGCTAAAGGGAAGTAAAGAAAAGAGCTAATGGTGGTTAATCCTAATCAGTATGCATTGTGCAATATTCAACAACAGCATCACAAATGCTTTTTTTCACCCAATTTCCTGCAACCCATGTCTGGAGTAAGGAATAGGGTCGCAAGACAGAACATAAATGACAAAAAAAAACCAAGACTGAGCATCATCATCAGTACAGCGTTATCCTCTAGGGTTCATTTCAGCTCAGGTGGACCTGAGCTTTTCAGGTAGATAAAGTTGGAAACTGTTTCAGATATCAGTTATTTTTGCCCTCATACCTTCAGGTGTCTAAAAGAAATCTACAGATAAAGACGGATTCTAATTTCAGCATCACAGTGAGTACAAGTATACATGCAAAATGAACAAAACAATGACTTCACCAGAAGAAAATGAAAGCTGGGGAGTAGCAAGGCCAGACTCCAGAACTGAGTCTGAACTAAACCCTGTGGGCTCACCTTGGCGAGCCTTTACTCAGAGAAACGCTCTCAGAAACTGATCGATTTGAAGAGCTTCTGCGAGGCTGTGATGCTGTTGTTGAATATAGTGGCGCTTCAGTTTGAACCCAAGTTTTCGCTTTTTTCTTTGTTTTTCAGTAAAATTTTACTGAATATCTGTCTCGAAAGCCTGGCTTTTTAACAGATGTGCGGTTCATTTAAAATACCCCTATAATTAATTGTCAAAAACAGGCTCCACCTGCATTGCATAAGTGACTGAACAACAACAACAACCATGAACAATCTCTGTCCTGCACATATTTGAACCGAGCGACGGAGGTTTGTGTATCTGTGGCGCTCAAAATATGGCAGCAGTGCTTACACACCGGAGAAAAGATGCCTGTTTATTTCCTGCTGTCCAACCTTTTTTTATTATTATTATTTCATTTACTCTGTTTTATCGCTTTGGTGCTGCGTGTCTGGTTACCTCCCCCAGTCTTTTGTTACTTTGTGTGTGTCTCAGCAAGAATTGATCCCCTCGTGCCGCACCAACATGCACAGATGCTGCTGTGGCTGCACTCACAATTCAAAGCACTGACCACGTTTTATTGATCTGACGTGTGTGTGTGTGTGTGTGTGTGTGTGTGTGTGTGTGTGTGTGTATGTGTGTGTGTGTCCGCTCTCTTCTTGCTGTCTTCCCCATTAACGGTTATTAAGGAACAGATTTGTAAGTGAGCAGAGTCAAAGCTTACAGCCTGATGCTGAATAAAATTAGGAAGCAGCGTCGCTGGAACGGCTCGGCTCTACCACAGCACAAGCCAGTAGCGACTGCGTTGGTGCGGGTTTAAAGCTGCCTAATTGAAGCAGCCTGTGCATGCAAGATGCAATCAATATCCAGGGTGAAGGGGGAGGCTTTAGCTCGTTTCTGACAAGGGAAGTCACTACCAGAGAGAAATGGCAGATTGTGTGTAAAGCCTAAGGTCAGAGGTGACTGCGGGCTTCCTTCCTGTCGTGGGTAAATCATTGTTCTGGTCATCCTAATCGGCACAAACCCACGTCTTCAGCAGAAAATGGACGGGGGTGAGACAGGTGGATCGAGAACCTCTCAGCTTTTACGGGGGCATTTCAGTAAGTTACAGGATGATTTAAAACTGCATTTATGTGAGTAGTTCATTTAAACAAGTGGCTCTCAGATAGGGTTTCACGTCCACTGATGTATATTATCCGGCATTTGTTTCATTTTTATTTTGGTGATTGTGGTTTCTTGCTAAAAGAACCCAAAATTCAGTTTCTTCGATAATCAGAATTGGACCATTTGAGAAGAGACAGTCGTCCAGCAGACTGTTCACGTAGTGCTCCGTCCAAGCGTGTTAATGGAAAGTTGCCCCAATTGAAAAAAGTGTGATGCCGTTTTTTTAGGTGTTTTTATGTGAAAATAAATTTGAAGATTTCATAATTAGTGCAGAAATGTAGGCCAGCTGAAAAGTGTGTACAGTATTTGCACTCAATGCTTGTTCTTGCTCCTTTTGAGTTACTCCACCAATGCAGCATGGCATGGAGGCCATCAGCCCTTTTCTTTGCTAAGGTGTTAACGATTATTTTAATAGCAGCCTGCTTTTGACTGCATAGACGGGTGCCACGTATGTCTGGAAAATGAAATCGCTCTCTCCATAAAGCCTGTCACCTTGAAGAGCTTTAACATTTTCTGTTAGACAGCTTTGCTACCCCCGGGACCTTAATTCCCAAATTAAACACTAAATTTACTTTCACCAGCAGTCCAGTCCATTTTCTCCTTTGCCCAGGTTACTTGTGCACCTTTTTTTTTTTGTATCACACTTTTTCCTTCCACTCAACTTTCTAGAAACATGCTCAGATACAGCACTCTGCTTCTGCAGCCACGACCTTTCCTCCCTGCAGAAAGCGTCGGCCACTGCCTGCTGGACGGCTGTCAAGCCAACAGACTTCCTCGTGACACGCCATAATGTAGCATTTCTGTATCAAAAATGATCAGGGACCAAACTGAATGTTACATTTTCTCTCCATCTAGTGAACGAGCTTCGCCTATTCAGATGGATTAGAGAATATTAACATTATTTTTTTTTACAATATTTTTTCCAATGATATTCTGATTTACTGAGGTGCACCTGTACGGCCGGGGCTCGCGGGTTTTTAAAACGAACCGCTACACGCGGCAGCAGAATTTCAGCAGCCATCTTTCCCTGATTGCCCTGCTTGCTGCTTTCTGCTTCCGCAACGCGAACATATGCTGCCCAAGAACAGAGAGGCCTCATATCTCCTGCTCGTTTGTCTTTCTGTTTACTTGTGCCTCTTGCTTTTCATCGTCTTCTGCGAGAGGAAGTGGCCGTGCTCTGCAGGGTGCAGTTGCCTGCAGGAAGAGAGAGAGGGAGGGAGAGAGAGAGAGAGAGAGAGAGAGAGAAGGGGGAGGGTGCTCTCAGCCTGATAACTCGCTCAAACCACAGATGGTTGAGGGAGGTTTGCGAGAGACCGAGGGAGTGAAACAATCGCAAGAACAGGCGGATTGAGAAAGATAAGAGCTTGTGTGGGAGGAATCAGCCTAGAGGAATGGAGAGAGGAGGAGAGCGTCCTTCCCTCGCCGCCGAGATATCCTCTGCCACTCCAGACGCAGATGGGGGACACTAAGCTTCTTCTTCTTCTTCTTCTGCCGGCGGAACATGACCCAAGCTGTCGTTTGCCCCTTCGCTGTGACGCACAGCCCGGTCTGAAGCAGGATGTGGTTTTGCATGCGTGCCTCCATTAGTCTGTGGGCATAGCAGGTGCTGTCAGGTGAGCGGGGCTAACTTGAAACCGACCTGTAAGCCGACTCTCCACCTGTCTGGATATGAAGGATCCCCGGCCTGCTGTGTGAGAGAGAGAGAGGCAGAGAGAGAGAGAGCGGGTCAGCATCTGACAGCCAGGTGCTCCACAGCCCGCTTGTGACAGCAGCATCAGAGCTTTCTCGAACACAGCCTCGTAAGGAGGAAGTGACACGTCTGTGCTCGCTCTTGTATTTCCTGGTCCCGTTCTCCGGCAGCTCTCGGGGTGCTGGGTCCAAGCCGAACTCAGCTGTTTTCAGCCGCCCCTCTCAGGCGCCGCTCGTAGCTGGATGACTCCTGACTTTCTTCTGGATGAGCAAAGGCCAGTCAGATGCCCCTGGACTCCGCCTGCGGCTGAGCGTCCCTTCAGCCCCGCGCTCCGAGACGACCCTGCGCTTTCCCTGAGCTGTGTGCCGCTCCGGTGTCTCGCAAGACCTCTCCATGACCGTCAGTACGGTGCTGACCCCCTCCATGACCAGCAGTAACAGCATGAGCAGCGGGTACTGCAGCCTGGACGACGAAAGCGAGGACTTCACTTTCTTCACCGCCAAGACCTCGTTCTTCCGCAAGCCCAAGCATGCGCCGAAGGTACCGATCTGCATCATTGTCTCCGAGATGGATAAGAGTCGGATAAAAGGGGGAATGGGAGGGGGGGGGGGCACGTTGACGGTTGAGATCAATGATTTGATTTAGTTTGGCTGGGAACAAGAAAAGCTGCCATTTATGTGTAAAAAAAAAAGCTGCCTGAAAGCAGAAGTCTGGAGGGGAAGTGGTGGTGTTGTTCAAGCGGGCCTCTAGGTGTGTGTGTGTGTGTGTGTGTGTGTGTGTGTGCAAACGTGAAAGTGTAGGTGGGGGAGATACTTTCTCACATCTGCATTGTATAACTAGGGTCTACCTTAGAAAGCCTCTTGAACTCCTCCTCCGTCTCCTGAAGCACCCAGAGTTCATCGGTTCTCCTCCCCTCTCCCGGCTGCCACAGGCGACGCGCTCTCAGAGATGTTAATGATCTAAAGCGGCGGCCATAATGGCTCCTGTTTGTGTGCGCAAGGCGCGGATTACTTACCAGCACTTTGTAGTTACCATAGCAACCCTGGGTTTCGTCGGCACCGTTTGCATTTCCTGACAAAATTTCGCCCTGCTCTGCTCTGCTCTGCGCTGGGCCACTTCACACGTCGACGCTCGCTGAAAGCGTTGGGGGGGGGGGGCAGATGGGGCGGCGCTGCTCGCTGGATGTTGGATGCTGGATGCTGGATGCTCAGTGGGCGGCTGCCGCTGGCACACAGCATCACGGACAGTCGCATTAATGAGGGAAGTCCTGGGGCTGCCTCACGCTGACCCTGTGATGGCCTCCCTCTGGTGTCGCACGGCTTATTCTCTGAATAATTCACCGGCCGTGCAGGAGTTAGGGTTGCTGCCATGCTGACACAGGAGGGGTTTAAGGTGAACGTGTCTTGTTAGAGCAGATCCAAAGACAAATAGCGTCGTAGTGGATGTGATTGAAACGGAGCCCCCCCTTTTTGAGAGCATGTGGACGGTAATGGCGCTACGTGTTTGACAGGAACTGACTGCTTATCTGCATCAGAATATGAAAAAGAGGGGCAGAAAGATCTGCGTGGCATCCGGGGAAAAACACACAGCACCTTTATTTTCCAGGGGGTTAAGCGCTAAATTTGTGTCGGTGGGTTGTTGTTGTTGTTGTTTTTTAGGTACAACCGCACGGTCACATCCATTGAGACGACAGAGCTCATCTCCTGCCTCTATGAATTATTTCCAGAGCCTGTCTCTTTTGCTCCAGATTAGCCGGCCTGCATTAATGCGAGTGCCAGTGTGGGTGGGCGTGCAGCTGCTGGACGTGGGATGCGAGTCGGCAGAGGAAGGGGTCACAGCAGTATTTGTGTGAAAACTTTCACACCGTTTATTACAGTGACTGTAACGTAATCTCGCTGTACACCTATTGGACCCTTATTGTTTTAAAAATCTTACCCAGTTTAATCTGACTTTAGTTATATACATCCATACAAAGTGTGTGAATAGGATGCAAGTCCTTGCAAAAGCATTCCCATCCCTTTGCAATTACAGGGATGGGAGCTATTTGTATTCAGCCCCCTTAACTAGGATAGGCCTAAATAAAACTTTACCTTCAAGAGTCACCTATTTATTAGAATCACATCTGTCTGTAATTTGGTTTGAGTGAAGGCATCAGAGCTTTGTTGTAGAGCATTTAGTGAACAGATACCAGCAAACAGCAACGGTCATCCTATGAAACCGACAGGCTGGCCAGGAGAGCATTAAGGAGAGATGCAGCCTAGAGGCCCATAGTGACTGTGGAGGAGCTGCAGAGATCCACAGCTCGGGTGGGGACACGGCATAGAGGAGAGACTAAAAACAAAGCTGTTTTGGGGAGAAAGTTAAAAGTGGTGGAAAACTGACACTGCAGGTTGAACTGTGAACACACCATTCCCATAGTGAGATATGACGATGGTCGTGGTGGGGGGGGGGGGGGGATCTTTTCTTCAGCGTGGACTGGAAGATGGACTGAGCTCATGACAGGACATTAGGGGCTGCAAAAGACATGAGACACTCAATATCCATGTATCGGAATGGTCTAGTCAAAGTCAAGACAATTGATGCTCACAGACACTGTCCAAATTATATTAACGGGTGTTCTTTACAAAATAAAGTTTGATTAAAGTTTGTGGTTGCGACGCGACAAAGGCACTGCATCATTACAGCTGGTGTAGGCTTTTTGTTAACGTCCTTAAAAATGGAAATTTAATATCACCGTTACATAATTCAGCGCCTGCATCAAAAGAAACGTAAATATATTCATATATATATATATATATATATATATATATATATATATATATATATATATATATATATATATATATATATATATCCCATCCCGGGTGTGTGTGTGTGTGTGTGTGTGTGTGTGTGTGTGTGTGTGTGTGTGGTTCAAACTGCCAAGACTGAAAAACTTTCACGGTGATATTATATTTCCATTTTTATGGACATCAACAAAAAGCCTTTCCTCATTTCACCAGTAATTGAAGTTTTTGAACGCAGGCGGGTTTCAGTGTCAGCAAGAGATCGGATTTAACTTCCAGTAAATTAACACAGCCGGCGTTCTCTGAAGCAATGGAGACGCGACTCTGGATCCTCCAACACGTCTACGCGCACAGATGTCTGCTGCGGCCCGGAGCTCTAAAACTGAAACCGCATGTGCGAGTGTTCGTGCGAACGCTCTCTGCCGACAAAGCTGCGCTCGCTGTAGACGAGCACATCCACTCTGTTCGCGCATGAAAACGCAGGTGCCGTGATTTGGCTTTGGATACGATAGGTCAAGAAACAGCAGGTCAGGTCGAAGGAAACCTGCAGCATGCTTCCACAACGACATTTCAAGCCGTCCTGACCTCACTTGTCTGATCTCATCAGAGTGAGACGGGCCAAACACGTCATGTTACCCCCAGGTTCTGCATGTCATATATTCATCAGTGTGTGTGTGTGTGTGTGTGTGTGTGTGTGTGTGTGTGTGTGTGTGTGTGTGTGTGTGTGTGTGTGTGGTGCTTACATGGCCGTCAAAGACCTGTCATGTAACCTGTCAGACTAACACTGATGGACTAGATAAGCTTGCATCTTTCTGCTCCCTGACACCTGCAGCGTTATTATCTTTACCAGACAGGGACTCAACATCAACGACTCTCAGTCAAAGTGGGTTTTCTAAACCTAGTTGGAAATCCCATGTCTCATCAGCTGTGCGTTTGGAGCTCCAGGCCCTGCACTGTGATTTTGAAGGGAAAACCATGGGATGGGTTATTTTAGTGCACACTCAAAAAAAAGCAGTCACACTTTAAAAGCTGTGTATGTTTTACAAGAGGTTAAAAAAAAAAAAACATTTAGGCCTATATGAACTATACAGGTTTTTGCAAAAAGTATTCCTACTGGTACTTTTTTCACATTTTTTCTCCTTGCAAGTTTAAATCTGTTTAGTTGGGATTACATGCGATAAAAGAACACAATGTGTTGCGTATCGTCCCCACAGTTTCGCCATAGATGGATGGTGTGTTCTGGGCGATGAGCAGCTCTAGCTTTCTGCCACTGATAAAGTTTTAGCTGTAGTCCCACAAACTGCATTTTTTGGTCTCATCTGACCTGAACCCCTGCTTCCATGTTTACAATGTCGCCTCTTTAGTTCCAGATGTCCCATTGAAAGATGATCCCACCTGAGCTATTGATATCTGCAGCTCCTCCAAGGTTACCATAAAAAGAAAAAAGAAAAACTAACGGGGTGACCTCCAGCGGAAATCTGTTGCAGGGACATTTATTTAAGGGCATCAAGTTAAAAGGGGGGTTTGTGCGCATGCAAGTCCCACTTTTAATATTTTTTTTTATAAGAAATATTAAAATTCACAACTGTGCACTCCTTTGTGTTGGTCTGTCAGATAAGAATGCAAATAAAACACACTGAAAGTCAGCAGCTGTAATCTGACAAAACGTGAAGAGGCTCATGAATACCGTTGTACGACAGTATTTATTTTAACCTAATCAGAGAACTTCCTGTGTGAAGGGATGGAAAAGTGCATCCAGACGGAGCGTCTGAAGTCGAAGCCCCCCGCAGACGTTCTGAAGACACATGAAAGTTAATTCCTCGTAATTACTGCACGTTTCGTGGTAGGTCTCTCTGGCCGTGTGTGCTGTCGGTCATCGGCGCCGAAGCAGACCCACTCCAGCCGGGTAGCTTTGTGTGGACGCTCCATTGTGCTCACATCACTCTCACTGGTATGCAGAGAAGGGAGGGAAGGGCAAGACCTTCCGTTACATTTAGAAACTCTAAATACAAACGCAGGAATTCCTGCAAGGCTCCTTTCACTTGTTGCTTTCGATTGTGAGGAGTTCTGGAACGAGTCCGAACGCTGCGCACAATAACCCTCTCAGATTCCTTTCCCAACCCTGGAGCACTCGGAGCTTGCTTAACATTTATCCAGCGTTTATCGTTACGGTGTTTTTATGCTAGACGACAGGTCAGAAAACTCAGCAAGTTCTGTACCCTAGGAGAGAGGGTTGGAGTCGGCGTTTTCTGGATCTGCTCTTCTGATTAAATATTTATCATGTTATGAGTTATATTAATGAGGGTCTGATTATTCAGTACCTTGCAAAGGTGCTCATACCTGTTGAACGTTTCCTCTTTTGTCACGTTGCAACCACAAACCTTAACATATTTAATTGGGTATTTTGTGTGCTTAGATCAATACGAAGTAGAGCTTAATTGCGAAGTGGAAGAAAAATGGCACATGGTTTTTCACATCTGCAGACCTAGATTTATGTCCATTATCGTTTGCAGAAGAGCTGAATCTCATTCAGAATGGATGGGGAGCATTTATAAACAGCCATTTTTAAGTGTTGCTGCAGATTGTCTAATAGCTTTAAGTCTGGACTTTGACTGGGCCATTCTAACACCAGCGTTGACATTAACGCTGCTATAGTAGTCTAGGCTGGAGGTCCAGGGCTGTGCTACTGGCCTCTGGCTGGTGTTTTCTGTATTCATCAGTTTTCTGAACGGTTTCCTGTCCCCGCTGTAGAAAAGCTTTCCCACGGCATGATGCTGCAACCACCACGGGTCACCATGCCGTGATGTGGTCACATAGTTGTGCTGTGTCTGTTTTCCCCAAAACAGGAAAACATGCAACGTGCAATGTTGATGAATGTCGCAATGACGATATGACGTGTGATAAACAAATACCTTAATAAACAATTTTACCGTCTGTCTGCTGTGGGTTCACTGCAGACATGGTCACCAGTTGTGGGTAGTTTATGCAGATAGCAAAAAAAAAAAAAAAAAAACATTAATTATTTATTTTCCAACCGAGTTCTGTTGCTGCGGTTTTAGTAATAAAATTACTTTCTTAATTACTAATAAAACACCCTAATGGCCCTCTAAAGCAACACCATATCTATTCCTGCCGTATAAGCCTAGCATGGTGCATTCAGTTGCACCCAAGATTAAATATAGCCCTGGGAAATTTAGCTTTAAAGGTGCATAGCCACGTTAATTGACTTTTTTTATTTATATGTCAGTAGCTTACTTTGGTTGCATATAAAGTTTTTATGAAAGATTATCACATGCTATTGGCATAGTATTTGTTATTTTGGTGTTTTATGCTTTATTTTTGCTTAGTTTGTTAGTAAATATAGCCTTTCATGTTTATTTTAAATAACAGAGGAAGTACGACACTGCCCATGCGCATTAGGGGATAAAACAAGGAAGCGTCTAATGGCTATTAGCATCTCCCAGCAAAACAATGATGAATGATCCAAGATCCAGTGAAAAAAATATGTATATAAAAAATATGATTCTCAGAGGGAAAAGACTGGAATGACGCTGGGAATACAGTCTGAACGTTGGCGTTCACTGAAGCGGACGCTAAACCTGCCGATGCTCAGATGTGACCGCAGATTTTACTGACGTGAGTAAATGTTCAGATATGAGGCTCTTAAAGATGCTGTAGATCGTTGGTCTTCGCTCACGCCGAGCTGCCGCTTTACTGCGAGGCATTGCAGAGGTTCAGGCTCGATCCAGCATAATTTACAAGTGATTTATTAATTAAGAAAATCGGCATTGTGATAGTTCTGCGACACTGTCGGTAGATGTTGCCACGTCTGTTTCTATCTGCTCATCGTGCTTGTTGTGGGGCTATATTTAGACTCAGAAACGAGTATCAAAACACAATCAGGATGGATTCTTGGTGTATATAACCTTTTTTTATCATGATTAAACGGTTTTTGGTCTTTTTTTAAGAATAAAACGTGGCTACATACCTTTCAATGAATCTTTTAATTTTGCCAACACGTATCCTTGGACTGGAAGTTTGTTTATAGTGACCCAGCTAGAGTCCTGGTAGATAAACTGTAGAGGGAGCTAAAGATTAGGGTGATGGTAAGGAAGCCTTCCAACTAACTAAAGATAAATGGATAAGAGTACCAGTGCAAAACGCAGGAATTATATAAAGGGTTAGACTGTAGGTATGAATTTTTTGGGGCTTAACTGTTTAAGAGAGATTGACCTGCTGTTTTAGATGAAGTGATCTTTCTTTTAATGGCTCATGCAGCATTTTAGTACCAAGGCCAAATCATGTTCCACATGTTTACTTTGTCCCCAGCGCTGGGGTGAAGCTTCCAGCAGGACGTCTTGTAATGTGAAAAAGTTCAAAGGGAATGAAAAGTATTTTACTGCACAGAGCAATGCTTTTCCATTTCACCAGGCTGTGATCGTCCTTAAACTTTCCTCCTCTCTCGCTCTACTGTCCTCCAGGACTCCTCCCAGCCTGTGTTTGTCTGCATTTTAGGCACAAATCCCCCTTCCTGCAACCGTGACCTCGTCACCCCAGCCCTCCTCCAGCAATGTTTGCTCTTCCTCCCGCTGCCTCAGAAAATGCAAACGAACTGTAGAAGAGGGAGAAAGAGAGAAGGAGGGTAGAAGAAGCTATTGTGAGATAGAGAGGATGGATCCCACTGTACTATAAATAACCCAGCCATTTCTGTGTTGCTAAGGCTTGCTCAGCAGCCATTCTTTCATCATTCCTCACCCCTCACTCGCTATTTGACTCCCCCATCCTCCTCCTACTCCTTTCAATGGTTTCCTCCCTCGCTTCCCGTCTCTCTGTCAGGGGGGCATGAATAAGAGCGAGAGGGAAGGCGGCGTTCTCCTGCTGCGGTGCTGACTGTGCTACAAACTCCATTCACAATATTTCTTGACTCCCAAATACAGCTGCGGTGTTGTGTCATATCTCTGCTGCTGAGTGTGTTTGACAGGCCGGAGAAGCAGCTTTTCTGTGCCGCGTGAGAAAAGACGGAGAACATGAGAGCATGGAGACCCCCCCTGCTTTGGCTCTTTAGGTTAATTATCAATCTAACGCATCAGTAAATCTTTCCTTTGAAGACACGGTCCATAGAAAACAGGGCGGTTGAAAAGTTTGTCCTCATTCCTCATCCATCCATCCATTTTCTGACATGATTATCACTGCTGGGGTCCCAATACTTAATGTTTTTTTTTTTTTTTACTAGTACTAGAGGCACTTAAAGCGCGCCATCTGCTGGTAAAGAGAGTGCACTGATTTTGCCAATGAGAGTCCTCTACTGACTGGATTGTTTCCTTTCTCCTTCCAGCAGAGTGAAGGAGTCAAGGAGGAAGAGGAGAGGGGCGCCAAGCAGCTGTCAGAGGAAGAGGTCCGGGCCAAGATAGAGTCCTACAACGCTCAAGTGTCTGAAAATGGCATGAACCTGGTGAGTTTATAACCGGGTCGCACAATTAAAGATGCATGATTTGAAGGAAAAAAAACGAAATATGTAACCAAAAAAAATGGTGGTTGGGGGGGTTAAAGTCTGTGTTGGCCATCCCTAACAGGTGCAATCGCTCTCAAAAGTTAACACACTCCTGTTGAAATGTCTGTTTTTTTTGTGTGTGATGAAAAGAATTGTGGTTATGACAAAACACTTATAATGTGTCAGCTATTCTGCAGAAGTCATGTGAAATAACACACAAACCTGATACAAAGGAAGAAATGAAAAGTAAAAGATATAGTGACAATGACCTGGTTGTGTAAATGTGAACAGCCTTAAGCTGATGCTTCGTCGAAGCGTCTTTAGACTCCTAGTCTGCGTTCAGTCTTCTTCGACAGGACTCCCTCAGCATCACACATCTTGACGAGATCATATCGGCCAACTCTGCGTTCTCCAGATTCTCTAAATCTGTCAGATTAGATCTGAGCTTTGACTAGGCCATTTCAGGCTTCTTTTGAAGTCATCCATTTTTTTGGAATTGGATGAAGGCTTGGACTCACTGTGATGCAGTGATCCCTCTTCGCCTGCAGATATCTAGCAGAAGTTTTAACAAAACTAACCCCAGACTGTATTGCTGCGCCATCATCTTTCACTGTGGGTACGATTTTTTTATTGGTGATCATAGGGCTGGACGATAATTCAATAACAACATATATCGATCGATAGACATATATGATGATAGAAAAAAGGGGTCATTAAAAAGTTCAATAGAAGAACAGTTTTCCTTTTGTTTCCACATAACGGTGGTCCAAAAGTTCAACTTTGGTTTAATTAGGTCATGATAACACATTCTCATTTAAGGTTTAGGGAGAGTATAGTTAGTCCTGCAGCTCCTTCAGGCAGGCTGGCTTCCATGTCATTTTTCATCCGTTTTGGAGAAATGTGTGGTCTTTCTAACGTCCCTGTTGATTTCTGACATTTAAAACAAAAATCCTGGCATTTTATCAGCAGTCTCTGTTATGAAGATGGAGACACAGCTCCATTTATTGACCGCCATATTCTCATGTTTTAGAGGTCCGCTGTGTCATGTCATATTTGTTTACTAAATAAAAGTACCAAGACTCTCTGATCAGGCTAGAAAAATTAAAATTTCATGGAAAAATCTTTGATTGGTGTTAATATAAATTATTATAGGGCCTCCTCTTTGTGACAACTGGGATTTTGTTAAAATTCATGTTTTTTCTCCTCGGGGTCCACTGAATACAATATAATCAAATATAATGTCTTGCAGGGAGAGAGTTTTATTTCAAGGCTTGTTACACATCTGTAGTAGAGTTGCTGATAAAACCGAAGTAATGATGCACATATTTTATCTCTAAAACAGCTAATTTGATTCATCGATTGTAAATTTTTTAGACTCATTCGGCCTATTTTCATTCTAAAACCCTCTCCCCTCTCTCGCCGTCCTTCTCTACCCCTCCGTTACGCGCTCCAGGCTGCAGACGGATCCTTCACCGGCTTCATTAAGGTCCACCTGCGACTCAGTCGACCGGTGACGGTGGAGGGCAACCGGGGGCGCGCCCCGTCGGACGACCCGGACGGAGAGAAGGGGGAGCGTACGGAAAAGAGGACGTCCTTCTACTTACCATCCGACTGTGTGAAGCAGATCCACATCGGCTCTCTGACCACGACCAGCGAGGTGATCCAGGGCCTGCTGAAGAAGTTCATGGTGCTGGACGACCCGCGGAAGTTCGCGTTATACAGGCAGACGCACAGAGACGGACAGGGTGAGGAAAACACCGCTGCTGTTCTTTTATGCATTGCTTTGTTTTGTTGCTTTTTAAATGAACGTTGTTATTTTTTATTTTTTTTATTGGTGCAGACTTGTTCCAGAAGCTCCCTCTGTCCGAGCATCCTCTTGTCCTGAGGCTGATAGCTGGACCAGATGCTGAGCAGCTCACCTTTGTCCTAAAGGAAAACGAGACTGGAGAGGTTGAGGTGAGACAGCACACAGATATAACGCCGTAGAAGAAAAAAAGGAGCTCTGTTCTCAGTCGGTGCATTTTATTGGGGTTTTGTGTGATAGATCGACACAAAGCAGGGCGAAAATTGTGAAGTGGAAGAAAAATGATGCAGGGTTTAATTTCTTTCAAATAAAAAAATGGAAAAGATTAGTGTGGTCTGTCATATAAGATCCTAGTGGCATCTATTGCGTTTTGAGGTTGTAAAGTAGAACGCCTCATAAGATCTGCAAGCCGCTGGACACGCGCGTCATCTTTTCTGGCAAATTCCAACGCGGCGGGGGCGAACAGGAAAGGGGAAACGACGAGACAGACAGTTTCATGACCGTGAAAAATAAAAGAGCGTAAGCATGCGTGAACTAACACCCTCCTTTTGATCTCCCCCTCCGTTCCCCAGTGGCACGCGTTCTCCGTCCCCGAGCTTCAGAACTTCTTGGTCATCCTGGAGAAGGAGGAGGCGGAGCGCGTCCGGGCGGTGCAGCAGAAATACACCATTTACCGACAGAAGCTCCAGCAGGCCCTTCAGCAACAAGGCCCGTAACCCACCCCCCCTGTCCCCTGGTGTGTCCGGCCCGGGGGATCCACGGACCTCTAGGACACAGAGCCAAGGACACCCTGTGATATAAAGAAAGTGGAGCCTGAGCTGAACTCATCTTTGGACTCCTGGTCTTTAAACATTCAGACACAGACAAGTGACTCACTGATGCATATACTTTCTCAGGTCATACGCAGGCTCCCTTACTCGCCCCCCCCCCCCCCCCCCCAGTTGTTTACCCTACCAAGGAAGACCTGGAACTGCAACTCCTCCTTGAGATCTCATTTGTGACTGGTGTGAATAAGCAATGGTTTTTAACGTTTCCCCTTCTCTCCTGCTACAACAACAACAACAACTACTGCTGCTGCTGCTGCTGCTGCTACTGCAAGTGTTACTTATGCATGAGTCTCTCAGCTCATCCGGCCTGCACATAGGATTAGGATTAAAAACAGAAGGCATGATTACTTTTAGCTGCATCGAGCTGGAGCTGAAGGACAATCAGACTGTGTGTTTGTTTGTTTTTTCTTAGAAATGATATGTCGGATATCATCCATCTTTTTTTTTTTTTATTATTCTGGATTTGCAGATTTGATCAGGAGAGATCATGAAGCAGAGTGCTTAGTTTTACTGCACACCCACCGCAGCCCCATTCTGCCGCCACCGTGTTCAACATGTGTTTAAATGTTTGTATCATGCGTGAAATGATCTGAAAGTAGGAAAGAGGTTTGTCGTGTTCCTCCTCCAGTACCCAACATGTTCACCAATGGCAGATATGGTTAGTTTCCTTTTTGTCTGTTTGTTGCCTAAATTCACATCAAAGACCCAACCTGGCGTGATGCTTAAAGAGGCAGCCCATCTTACCTTTACTTGCAAACCCACCGCTGCTGCTTTGGGGTCATGTTTGTATGTGAGAGGACATTTACACCTACGCGTACACTGACAGGTTTTTTTTGCTGAGAGGATTTCAATTAGACTGCAGGGAGGTGCTATATGTAAAAAAAAATAAAAACAAAAAAATACGGAATCAGCTTCTGTTTTGCACATGTTGATCCAGGCCACACTTCTGAGGCTGGCATGCATTTTAGTTTATCTTCCTAGCCCTACAGAGGAAAAAGAAAAGATATTTAAAAAAAATGAATAATAAGGGTTTGGATATGTTTGCAATGCATATGAATTGTGTAGACACTGGAAACAAAGAGAGAGACAAGATTTAATTTAGTTGCTAATATGATTTTTTTTTTTTCGGGGGGGGGGGGGGGTGCATCATTCCTGCTTACTGGTGTGTGTGTGTGTGTGTGTGTGCGTGTGTTCATCCTGCCTACTGAGGATTCATTTCATTGGTTCTCACTTTTCTGTTTGTTATAATCCGCAGAGGTGAGGCCTGTTGGCCCCCGAGGACGTGCTTTTCCTGTAAAACCCGCACCTGTGTGTTGCTTTCCTCACAACCCCTGGCTGTTCCTGCTGGCAGTGCCTTTTGTCTCATGTGTTTTGTCCGTAACGTGGGTGTCAGCACACGCACAGGTGCCTGAAAGGGTTACGTGTGTGGGTCCCTCTGCATGTGTGCGGCTATGTTTCTGGGGTGGAGTGGCTCTACCGCTTTGATTTTTATGATGCTTTATTCCCATTCTCATAAATGCTCCCATTCCCACCCCACACCCAGCGAATCCCATGTGGAAGGGTGTGTGTGTGTGTGTGTGTGTGTGCGTGTGTGTGTGTTTTATTTATTTCATGGTTCACAACCATCCATGTGAAATTATGTAAAGGGTGTCGCTTTATTTTTCCAATTTATTTAGTTTTACTTGTACAACTGTGTATAAATATGTGACTAGACCTGTACAGAAATTTAAATGAAATAAAAGAGGAACCTCTTTATTGAAATGCTGTCATGTGTTTGTCTAAACAGCCGTTTCTCTTCACACAAATGTGAAATCCCACACACACACATACACACATCCCTATTTAGTGTTTGTATGTTTAGTTTGGTCCGGAGACACTTCTCAGCACCACCTACTCGGTCACTGGTATGGACACAACATGCAGTTTGGTCATGGACCTCTTAAAGCCCTGAGCCGTGCGTCAGGATTTGCCTGGAAGCCGACTTGTACCGCTTTAGATCCACCACTAGATGGAAAGACCTCTCTCAAACCCCGAGCACCATCCCTACAAGCTGTGTGAGTTTGTTCTGTTGAGTATGTGTTTTTGCAACAAGCACCACCTCATGCACAATGCATTTCCCAATTCCTGCCATACTGTCGAGCAGTGGATGCTTTTTAAAGGAGAAGCCCGGTCAAAATCAGAGTTCAAACTGTTGAAAGTACTTTAAATATAAAATGATTACATACTGTTCAATAAATGATAAGCTTTTTTATTTAAGAGTCATTTTCATTTGAAGGTCCTTTTATGGGGGCCGCCATCTTGGTGAAGAACAGTACTGCCTCCTCCCAGTTTGTGACGTTTTGTCGCGGGATCGGCTGTAGAGCAAGTCCCAATGCCCCATCTGTTCCCTTGTAAATAACTATCCGTTTTCATGCCAAAATATTTTTTTAACCCCTTAAACAAAGATAAACATGGTATTAAGCATTTAAATTTAAATGAATACTAATTTTACATTTTAGAGACATAAAAAGACAACAAATAAGCATTAAAGTACGGTTTATGGGTTGGGTTCTGCAATGTTATGAGTATAAAACTCATCTTTAGAACCAATCTCTGTTAAAAATGGTGATCTGCACCGCCTAATCTACTTTCAGCAGCTATCATCAGTTATTGATAAACTGCAGAAAATACAGGCAGAGCGGCTCCTTCTGAGTTTACTCTCTGCTCCTGTCAGAATGAGCTGCAGCACGTTATGAGGCGGAGGGATATATCGGCGTCACTTATTTTAGAGCCCAAACAATCGACTTCCGATGGCTGATGTGGCTCTTTGCCCAGGGCAGCATGGCTTTTGTGGGGAGTGCTGAAGGTGGAGGTCCATTGTTGTGCATGTTGCGAGGACTCAGACAAAATGCACCTGTGTGCTGCAGCGGCTGACCAGTGAGGCTGAAGTTGGTGTTTCAACTTTCAAGTCTGCACTAAATCAAGGGGCGAGTTCACCTGTTTTATTTATTTATTTAGTTTCTCAACGTGATCATCTGCGGGTTATCGTCCAAATGTTTGGGCTGGTAAAACCTAAACTGGGTTGTTCTACACTGAACAGGGACCCTTTGAACAAAAAAAAAATCTAAGATTATGATACTTTTATTTTATTGGTGAATGGGGGAAAAAAACACAAAAAAAAGAGGAGAAGAAGAAGAGCAGAATACACAGGTCAGCTAATTTACAAAATGATTTCTGTATAGCACCAACAGCAGCATTGACGGGATCAATCATTTTTCAAGTCTTAATGTTTCTTATAAGTTATGCAACAAAAAGTATTCTTAATATTTTTGAATACCGGCAAGACAGATTGAGCAAACCAAAACAGCTTTGAATGACTTTGAATGACTTTGAGGTGGATACGGGTTGTTTGCATCATACAACCAGTTTCCCCTAAAATAGAATTGAGTGAATTATGGAAAATTACCTTAAACCCTCAGTTGCCACACACAAGGTACAATGCCTCTCCCTGCCAGGCACAAACATACAACACACGGGTGGGAAATATCTCTATGTAGACGGAAAATTACAAACGGCAAATCCTTCTGGTTTTCCCACCTGCGAATAGAACATGGCTGGTTTTTGGTTTGAAGTGAAACCCTTATCCAGTTTCTAAGCTCAGACTTAGATTAAACGCAGCACAGGGAGCAACAATAACTTGTCCACTGCACTCTTTGGAGGGCAGGATCTTTAATTCTTTAAATTTCTATTTAAAGTAAAAAATGGGGGCGGGGTAATTTTAATTTCCTCAGAGTATCACATAAAGGGGCCTAAGCCCCAGCGGGGGTACACTTGTACCATGGCTGCACTTTAGTTCCACAATGCGTTCCCTCTTTTGAGTTGAGCTCTGTTTTTAGTGTCCTTTCAGAATATGGTGTTAAAGCAATAAATTCACAGGTGTCAGTGTCTGTCACAGGATTTATGACCAAATACAGCCAGGCAACCCCCACAAGGACCTATAGGTAGCTTTGCACCTGGCCCTATGTTTTGCTGTAGCTGTAAATTTAGCAGCCGGGGTTAACTAGGGTGCTCGGGCACACTCATCCAAGTCCAGCTTGTGTTGGAGGAAAGTGCAAGAAGCATATCAGTTTATAGGCATTGTCACACTGCTCCCTATATACACCAGCGCCTAAGAATAATCAATATGGTGTGCAAGGGTTGGCCGTTGGCCAGCAGTCTAACTAAAGCTGTGTCAGCATGCATATTTACGGCAGCAAATATAGACAGAACCCTCTTTTCACCTCTGAGAAAGAGCTATGATTAGCTTTACCCTCTGTAGCCGCCATGTATCACTTTCTGAATTTAGCCCCGGTCCCCTTCTCATGCCGGCCCGGTCTTACTCCGTCGCTCCAACTATTTGTGTCTCAGTATGGAACTTCGTGACCTCTCGAGTTTCAGTTCACAGTTTTCCTCATAGGGTAGTCGGAGTGCAAGACCATTAGCGAAGTGCGGCCCTAATGAGCCTGGAAATAAACATATGCTTTAAATATTGACCAGTATTAAAGTTTTTTTTCCTACACTCTTTACACAGACGAACGGCGAAATACTTGACCAAATGGTCAAAAGTTTGCTGGATTTGCCAGATTGATGATGCAATGGATAGAAACGTGCATGTTGAATTTTTCTCCATAAATGCTGCCTAAAGCATCTGAAATCACAGATGTTGCAAGATTCACTATCAAAAACATTGTTTGATCTTAAAGGGATGTTTTTTTCTTTTATGAAGTTTTGCTAAAAGGCTATTAGCAGTTAATATCTTCTCTGCAGCAGATAACCCTCGAGGCATCTTCATCCAGCACATTAAGATCAACTGGTCCGAGAGGCTGGCGCTAAGACGGGCCAGGAAGGAAGACTGTGTAATGAGTTAGGAAGGTGTAACATGAGCTACACCAGCATTGAATTAAACATGCAAGATCATTGAAAATGCAGCTGCTTTTTTTTTACAACAATCAAAATGGCAGTTCCTGCATAAACACAGCCCCTTTTTCCACAACACACCCTCACCACCACCAACTATAGTCCCTACATATAACCAATCACATACCTACTCCCTCATACCCAGGTTTAGTGTTGTGCCGATGCCATTTTTTGGCCCCAATACCCGATACCTGGCTGTGGAGTATTGGCCGATACCTTACCGATACCAACTGTTTGAAATTGATGTGTGTGTGTGTATATGAAGAACTGCATACTACTTAGGTTAGTAGAACGTTTTATTGCCTACCTGGAATGGGTGACAATAGATGAATAAACTTTTGGCTCTCAAAGGCCAAAATAGTGCAACATTCGTGAAATTATAACATGTATAATAGTAGTGCACCAGTAAGACAGTATAATTACATTAATAATTGAATAATCTCTTTTAAACCCTGAGTTTTGGCTCTCAAATGCCAAAATAGTGCAACTTTCACGAACTTATATAACATACTAGTCGGGAGAGAGAAGGCTGCGTTCAAGTGACATACAAACATCAAAATGGTATCGGTGCCCTATTTGTTGGTACTCGCCGATACCGATACCATAATTTTAGTGCTGGATCGGGGCCCCGTCCGATACTGGTATCGGTATCGATGCATCACTACCCAGGTTTATAGATGTGTTCATTTCTGTTTTATCAACGGAAGGGTTTTATAAACCTTCTTTAATAATTGTTTTTGTTATTGTTATAGAGAAATCCTGTTTGGGTTTTACCAGTCAAAGTATTTTGGATTTCCAACTTGAAATAATCAAATGAAGTCCGGATTCAGCAAATTAGCCTGTGTGGGAGTTGTGGCCTTGTGGTTACAGCGCGGCTCTTGCATCCTGGGAAGGCTGCAAGTTCCTTGGTTTGAATCTCACTCTGCTGAATTCTCCTACTGTTCTCCTATTTGCATTGTTTGTTGTTATTTCAACTTTTAAGTTTTTGCTCTCTGTCATTTTTTTCTCTTAATAGTAGGTACACCTGGTCTGGCGTTCTGTTAGCTGTGACATCATCCAGGGAAGACAGATCACCGGCTATTACCATATAACATGAAAAGGATTCCTGCTTCTGTGCTTGTTGTGTCTCTGCTCTCTCTTCTCTAACCCTCAGTCAGTCGAGGCAAATGCCTGTTCACACTGAGCCCGGTTCTGCTGGAGGTTTTCATCCCTGTTAAAGGGGAGTTTTCCTCTCCACTGTCGCTTCATGCTTGCTCAGTATCCAGGGATTGCTGCAAAGCCATGGGCAATGCAGACAACTCTCCCTGTGGCTCTATGCTCCTTCAGGAGGAGTGAATGCTGCTTGTCAAGACTTGATGTAATCTGCTGGGTTTCCTTAGATAGGAAACTTTTTTACCAAGCTGTCTGATTTGATTGAATTTGACTTTGTAAAGTGCCTTGAGATGACATATTGTGAATTGCCGCTGTATAAACACGTTGAATTGAACTGACGGGTTAAATGAAAGACAAATTTAATTGGTATGTACAAAGTTACAAAGACAAACAAAGACGAATATTATTATAAACTCATTCCCGATTTGGAAACTGCAAAGGCATCATAGCCAGCTGCGGTGTACAGACATGTTCTTACAGGTTTACATGGTGCAACACACGTGGGGTGCTGCTTCCCCATTGAGTGAATATGCAAAAAAAAAAGCTTCTTAAAATGTTAGTAATGATATGCAGCTTGGGTGGAGAGCCCTATACCTAACTTGCTTTAAAACAGATACATAGAGCGGTTTTAAAGCTGTGTGGATTCCATCGACAGACACCCCTCTGCAGAGCTCTAGCTGGACGCTGGGGGGCGCCCTTTCCGCGTGTTTCCAGCCTTCCCAGCGGTAAGCTCCGCCCCCTGCCAGTGCCCTCCCTCTGTTTCCCCGCTGGCTCCTCCGGACTCGCTGAAGACGCCCTTAGCAACAACACACCGCTCGGTCAGAATAAGATACTCTCGCCACTCTCTGGACGGAAGAGCGCTGCCTTCAGCTGAAGAAGTCATTTTTTTTTTATATATGCAAAGAAGAGGACCCTCCGCTTTGCTTTCTGCTGCGGACATGGAGCGTGTGTGCGGCTCGCCCGGTTATTTGACCAGCCTGCCCTGAAGAAGAGCGAAAGCGGCACCGAGCTGTCCCGAACGAGGACGAATCTCAGGGGGGAAGAGGGGGGGCTCAGCGAGTGGCGGCGTCGCTTTTTCTTTCCCTGCTAACCACCGAGTCAGCTAACTGGGACGGGAATGCTGCTCTGGACCGACCCTTTGTCCTGTCAGAGAAAGGCGAGGGGTGCGAGGGCCGAGGCAGCCAGCTGTGATATTCGGACTCCGGCTGTTTTCAACGGAGGGAGCGGCTCCGGTCCGGACGGGTGTTTTTGTGGCTTGTCTGAGAGCTAGCTGGGCTGGCTAGCTGCGGCTAACGACCCCCCCCCCACTGCCCGTTAAAAGTCCCCCCAGGCTGCAGCCGAGGCTAATGTTAGCCACAAGTATAAATACAGCGATTATAACAGAAAAAAGGGGAATTGCTGTTAAAGCCACAATAAATAGATAAAGTAAAATCCTCAAAGAAAAAAAAAGAAGAGAAAAGTTAAACAAAAACTTCAGTGGGGTTTACTTTCCAACACTAAAAAAAGACTTTTAACGCTACATTTTTTTAGTTGCTATTAGCTTGCTAGGTGATAACAGTGTGGACGTGTTTTGTTTTATTTTTATTTCACCTGTTTTTCCGCCCCCCTTTGGATGCTGGGATCAAGTTCTGATCGCAACTATGATGATAATAAGCAGGAAACCCGAAGGCCCGATAGCAACAGGTAACCACAACAGAACTTTTGTTTGTTTGTCTTTGAAAACGTCTGTTTAAGCGGCTACATGTTCGAGTTTTCTGCCCGTTTTCTGAGTTTTTTTTTTTAAAACCAAACTTCTGGCACCAAAGAAGTGACTTTGATGGTGAGCTTGGTGGTTCCCCGTCCAGACGGCTCTCCGATGCGGGTCGTAAACACGTTTTCCTGCGCTTATCAATCATGAGACCTCTGGATGTTGTTGGGAGATAGTCCAGGAAGTGCTGCGCTGTTTTTTTTGTTTTTTGTTTTTGCATCCACCCACTAAGTAAGGCCTTATTCTGTTTTATTGTCCTATTATTGGCTCTTTTTGGAATTTGCACCCGACATGTCATGGTTGTTATTGTTTTAGTGCACACTTTAATGTATACCAGGAACTAGATAGTTTATTCTAATAATACAGACGTGACTACACTACAGCCCCATTTGCACGTTTTATGATTGCTGAACTGCTGTGTTAGTCGTTTTTTGTTTTTTTTTACTGGACTCTTGTCTCTTTTTGGTTGCCAGGAAAGCTGTAGAGATTTACCGATTTCTGCTATCCGGGTTTTGTAAAGCTTCGACCTGCTCATATCGATATAGCCTATTTTGACTTATCTTTGAGAACTACAATTACCAGCATTCAAAGTTGGTAATCCTCTCTGGTATTTTTACTTTACAAACACAACAAACACATTGTCTGCCGTGTGTTTTTATGCACTTTCTTCAGTTTTAATTTAATCGTTTAGATCAGACAAAAGTTGGGGGCAAATGGTTTGATGCATGGGTGCAGATTTCTTCTTGTGATTACTGTTCTTTTGGATTTAAAACTACTACTGCTTCCTCCACCATGTTGGCGTCTCTTTTATGTTATGGTCCCCGGGGAAAATCAGAAGCTCAGAAAGTGATAGTTGGCATACATTATATTGTTTCTGATCATCTTTCAATGTGTTTTTATTTGTTTTTAGTCTTCTCACTAAAATCAAATTTTACTCGCGGATGGGAGGAGCAAACGCAGCAGAAAATCTCTGGATATCTGGGTTAGTGTGGGCATAGCTTGAGCTCTCCAAGCGGCTGTCAACGGTTCCCAAGCTGTGACGGACACGGGTGGAAAGCTTGCAGGGATAAAATCTCCGAAGTATACACGGGATGGATATGAATCGAGTTCTTGAGGCAGAAAGCTTGGTGTATTTTATTATTTTTTTTAACCAGAAATGTGCCACAAGCACAAGCATCTCCTTCTAGTCTAGTTCCGTTCAGCGTGCTTCCTGGCTAACTTTAGGTGCTTCCTGGCTAACTCTAGGTGTCTTCACCCAACAACAACCCCCACCAGGTAGCGTTTAGGTGTGCTGTGTTCAATGACCGCCAGATTTAAGGATTTTCCAGTTTCTGACCACCGGTTGGGGGGTTGGAGCTGCAAACCGGTCGGTTTCAGTCGGCAGCCAGCTTCCTGGCGGACCAGTACGTCAGACTGGCTACAGAAGCTGCTGATTCCCCACTGAGTAATTAGGGGCTTGCAGAGGGCTAATGGAGCGCAGGCTTGCTTAATATTGACTGTGTGTGGCCCTAATGCGACTGGTTGCTGCGCTGTGCAGGTTTAACGCGTCTGTATCCAGGCAGCAGGTCTAATCTGTCCAGAAGCCGGCCTGATGACGGAGTTGGACGCGGGCGGCCCTCTGACGCGTCCTCCAGGCCCGGTCAGGTAGAAGATCAAGCGGGTCCAAGCTGAACGCTTCTGTTTCAGCAGTGAGGTGGCTCGGGGCTGGCTGGTTTCAAATGTACTTCTCCTCTCGCCTTTCTCGTGGCGAGCTCGCCGGCTGTTGGGTAGAAACAGCCGGCTGATGGGGGGGCTCGTCGTTTTGGTCTTCCCGAATGCTGCGCTCATCCCCGCATCCTCCCGCCTGTGTCATCTCAGGTTACTCTAGGTGTTTTGGCTGGAGGCCACAGAGGTGAGCATGAAACCCAGCGCTTGCTGAATGCCGTTCATCTATCGGCTGGCTCGAGCTCACCTGGTGCGGGCCTTAAAAGATTTGTCCGAACGGGGCAGATGGAAAGACGCTGTCGTCACCGAGGCATCTGTTACCCCCATTAGGCCAATAATACCACTTGCAGCGCTAGCGATCTGGGACCCTAAGCCCCATCTAAGCCGTTCAGGTCAGAGCGCTGGGCTCGGCTACAATGTGCGGCGCACAATAGAGACAATGGCGTACCTGCTAATAATGGCCCTTTCACTGTAAACGCGGGCCGGGATCTTGTGGCAGGCAATGTTCACTTGCGCTGCTCGGCAGAGAACAGAAGGATGAGGGAGCCCCGCTGAGGTTGGCTAAAGGGATTTGTCAGGCTGTAGCAAATCCTTTGTTTTTAGCGATCGGGTCATTTCTGAAGCTGTCTGGGCGATTGATGAGCTAATCAATGGCCCTTTGGCTGGTTTTACCTCTGCAGGGAGAGATTATTACCTCCTATCAGATTTTTTTTTCAAACTATGGTTGCAGATTTAACAGGTCACTGATTTTTTTTTTTTGTTTTTTTTTTTTTGTGCTCACTTTTGTCCCCCTCCAGTACGTCACGGCGACGGCCTGTACGACTCCTACATGAGGACAGACCACATCCTAAAAGAGGAGGCGGACACGAACAGCCCCTCCGGCCTGCCCCCGATGCCCAAACACGCGGTGAGTAACACAGAAAAAACACACGCAGAGGGCTCGGAGCTAGTTAAGAGCTCGTTTCCTGCGCCCGGACTCTCCGTCTTGAGACATCCTGTTCCTCGGAGAGGCGTCCCCTACAGTCCGCCCCGTTGCTCTTCGTCTCCATACGCCTCATCCTCCCTCCCCACCCCCCCCTCCTGTTTTTCTGTGACGATAAGGGAGGCTTATCTCCAGCGCGTCTGACATGGGCTCAGGTTTATGAAAGTGTTTCTCTGTCGCAGCGAAAACGCGCAGAAGCAGTCACTTTATGCCCTCAGAGATCCAGCAGCATTTATTTAGCCAGTTTCAGGATGGAAAAGGCGCGCCTTCTCTCTTTTCACGAGTTGTCGCAATAAAGCAACAAACTTCTTTTCATTTTATTAACGGGTTTCAGGGTAATGCGTGAAGTTACTAGGACACCCCACAGGGAAACATGGTGGTGGCAGCATCATGCTGTGGGGATGGGATTTCTTCAGCATAGACTGAGAATCTAGTCAGAGCTGACAGGAAGATGGATGAAGGTGAACTGAGGCTAATCCTGGAGGAAAACATGGCTCAGTGTCCAGATGTGCAAAATAAGCCTAAGACCCTTAGCAGCTGTAACGGCAGCAAAAAGGGAGTCTTTACTGTGTTTGACTCAGTGAGACCGAGTCTAAACGCCTGCCTTAGTTTGAGAGTTTTCACATGTACCATTTTTGTGGGGCTATAATAAATCCCAATGAATAAATGCATTTTTCCACTGGCTTAACACAGAGGACCCAGTTTTTACTCGCTTTTATGCGCAGGGTGAAATGCCATCTCTGCGATTCTAGAACCTAAAATAGATTGTCGCTGATTCCCCCTCTCTAAATGTCCCCTTCGGCAGAAAATGCACAAACTGTTTTTGCACATTCCAGCGGAAAAAAGAGAGAGAGAGAGAGAGAGAGGCCTGTTTGATACATTGTAGAGATTTATTGGGCTTGAAAATGTGACCCACAAACCACGTCAGCGATCAACCTTCTCCCTCCCGCTCCTGTTCTGTTCGTGTAATCCACCGTCGCAGAGGTTGGGCCTAGTTTGCTATTCTAGTCCGCCTCTTCCTCCTCCAGTGGTTTTTCTGTCTTGGTTACCCTCTTCTGACTCGGAAAGAAGCTCTGACTCCTTTTAAAGGGATGGAAAACTATGAAATTTCCTTTATTCCTAAATTCAAATCTAAAATGGCAAAAAAAAAATTTTCCCTCTGTACAATTAATAGATTATTCATCTTTTGGCTTGTTTGTTTGGCCCCGTCCAAACTAAAGTGTTCGTTCAACTCGATGATTGTTTTTAGTCAGTGGCTGGAAACCTGCTGGTTAATCCACATGCAGAAATGAAGAGAAGCACTTTAGCTTATTTGATTGTTTATTTATATTCACCAATGTGATCTCAAGGAAAGTTACCTTGCAGGTATGTCTGATTCAAGTCACGTTGTGCAGAAATGTACATTTATACATCAGCTCAGAACAGTCAGAGAGCTTCATGCATGCAGTCCTGTTTGAATTGTAACAGAGTGATTCTGACAGTGAAGTGGAGGTAAGGAAAGTAGGACTCTCTTCTTATTTTTCTGCTTATAGAGTCTGTAAGATCAGAGCTTTAAACTGGGGCTGTGGTTCCAAACTGGGTCGAGTGTATATATGGTAAAGCATGTTAGCAAAGCCAGGAGATGACATAAATACAGGGCCTGAAGCCAAAAGCAAATTCATTTGGGTTCTGGGAATTTTTTTTTTTTTACCTAAAAGCTCTGATTATCCTATGTTTTGCTTTTTTTTTTGTACAAACACAATAAACGTGCATCACATGACCCAAACGATGTAGATTTAACGAAAGATTTTCAAGCCCACATTTTGTTATAGATATTTTGTTATAGAAACTTGCGTGCAATGAAACCTCGATTTCTTTTGCCTCTTTGCTCATTTCACTTCAAACCTTTAAAATATGACACTCCAAGCATTGGTGGTCGTGCAGCACTAGAAAGAGAAGGTGCGTGTCGTCCTTCTCAGGTGTACCGGATGTTTTTAAATCGGGTATCGATCTGAACCTGAGCGTTCCTGTGAGCAACGTGAAAACACTCCTAGGTGTCTCTCACAGCTAAAAGATAAGCCACCCTCCATCTGCCGCGGCGCACAGATCTGCGCCCGACTCACACGGCCCTCAGTAATACCCGCGCTAGAAATCTGCTTCCTGTTTCAATTCTGTCCTCGCTTTTAAAATGACTTTGTGCCCCCGTTTCGCCCGCGGCCCGGTCATCCAATAATCCATCGCGCTGCAGCACGTGCGTGAAGCCCTGATTTATTTATTTTATTCTTTTAATATGAACGCGCACGTGTTTGCCTGAGCGCGGCGGGGGGGGGGTTTCGATCGATGACATTCCCTGCGACTGCAGAACAGCTGCGCGAGGCACTGCCTCAGCAGAACGGCTCGTAATGAGTTCAGACTATATGGTTACGCGTATGGAAACCAACCCCGCATTCCTCGTCTATTTTCAGGGCTCAAAACTTACAACATAAACACTCTCCCCACTGAGTCCTCTTTCAAGGGAACGCGTCGGCACCCCCGCTTCAAATCGCAGCGCCTCGTTTTGTTGCCTCCATAAATTAGCGTGGTTTCAGTGACTCCAGGCGATGAGGGAAGACCTTTCGCTTCCAAAAAAAAAAAAACCCGCTTGGCAATTAGAAGAACTTTTGCAATGAGAAAGAAAGGCCGATGGGACTCTTTTTGTGTTTGTGTCAGTAAGTCTTTGTAGCTGCTCCGCTTCTATAGTTTAATCGGACTTTAATGACTATTATTTCCTCTGCGCTCCATAATCTTGTGGAGGTTTTTTTTTTTCTTTTCCCCACTGGTGAGAGGAAAAAAAAAAGGAGGTCAGACAGTAAGGAAGAAGGCATTCCTGGTGTTGCCAAAAGGAAACGCTTTACTGGAAAAGCCCGCAACCTTTTTTTAGACTTTTATAGCCTCCCTTCTTCTTTGAACAATGACGGATATCTCATTTTACAAGTCTCTGCTCAGATAGTCCGATATTCTGCTCCAGATACGCGTGTAATCGCTGTTGCTGAGGTCAGAAATCCCGCCTTTGTCCTAGCGCATTTAAGCCCAATAAAAATATCCAAGATCGCCTCAGGAAGTCATGTAGAGCCTCTATGTGACTGATCAACACAAAGTAGAGCTGAACCGCAAAGTAGAAGGAAACGGTAACGTTAAAAACAAATCTTTAGGAGACATATTGGCCGTTTCACATTCATATCATTCAGCTGGAGTCTATATAAAGTCAAATAACCCTCAAATTCCAACTTTATTTTCCCCTTCTGAGGTGCATCTGAGAGCAACCCGTTTTGCTGCCGTCTCTTTAGATGCAAACGAAGCCCTTCACCAAAAAATGACCCAAACAGAATATAACTGTATCAACGCGGCGACTGGCCAGACTACATTCAACTTTTTCTGCACTCGTAAAGTGCCCAAGTACACAACAGCGTGTGTTTAAAGGCTAAATAAGTGGGTTTTGCACGATACGCCCCCATTTAGTGGAGCAAACTACCTTTAAAAGCAAACCAATCGTACACCATCCCTGTAGTTAAGCACAGTGGTGGCAGCGTCATGGTGTGAGGATGCCTTTTTTTTCTTCAGCTGCTCTTGTGTATATTGGGAAATGGACGGAGCGAAACACAGAGCAATCCTGGAAGAAAGCCTAGCCGTAAATACGATGGAAGCGTTTATATCAAACCGTGCCAAAATGGCCTAGTCAAAGTCCAGAATTCAGACCTTGTGGCCGGACTTGAAAATGTATGTTCACACACACACCCCTCATTTAATAAGAACAAGCTTGAGCTATTTAGTGAAGCTGAACGTAAGCTGATAGAGATCTATCCTCCACACACACTTACCAGTTATCCTATACGCTGTGTTGCTCTAACATACCTCAAAATAGGTTCAGGGGGTATGGATGTTTTGGCATGGTGCCATAAACCGCTAATACACAAAGCAGTAGGCGTGGTTTAGGTGATTTTTGCCTGTGTTTCTGTTTGGCATGGGGGTTTGTTGCTCTTTACGGTCGGACTGGATCTAGATCCGGTTGTGCCAGTTCACCTGCTGCAGCAAGGCTTCTCTGGTAAAGGCAGTATTTATATTTATGCTCTTCTGTATCCCGACTTGACCTAGATCTATTTTCTGAGCTCTCTGTTTTTATTTTCAGTAGTTTATCACATCTTGTTTTCCTTTTTTATTATGATTCTGACCACAAACAAAACTGTTACAGCATCTACTAGTGATCATATATATATTATCATTCAACATCTCAAGAAAGGCATTTCACACGATTTTGAAAATTTGAAATCAAAAGGGAATGGAAAAAACGTGCAACTTGTTTGTTTCCCCCGGCAGGTTGTCGGTAACAAGGTCGTGATGAGGGATCAGGTGAGAAGCGGCCAGCTGAAGGTCAAGTACCTGTATGAAGACTCGAGCAACAACCGAAAGATCAACGCTATAACCACGGCGGTCATCCAGAACACGGGGAGCAGCGGCCAGACGCCCACTAAAACTGCGGTCTCCACTCTGTCCAAGGAGCACAGCGTGGACAGGTGAGGAAAACGCACTGCAGTTGTCCGGTGCTTCCTTTAAGCAGAGGGCTGCGCACATTAGAGGAGCGCCTGCTCAGCTGTTGATCAGCCTATCCCTGTCATGCTTGTTTGCCACAGCACGGATTCGAGTAAGGGCTCGAGCGAATCGTCTGGCTCCCAAGGAGCCGCAAACGGCGGCAAACTGTGCAGCGCGCTCAGCCCCGAGCAGGCTCTGAGGCTCTACCGGTCCCAGCTCACCGCCCTGGAGCACACGGAGATCCACTCCTACCCAGACGTCTACTTTGTGGGACCCAACGCGAGGAAAAGGCCGGTCGTTGCCGGAGGAAACAACAACTGCGGCTACGACGACGAGCAGGGGGGTTACATTCATGTTCCCCATGACCACCTGGCTTACCGATACGAGTTCCTGAAGGTAACATTAACCGAGATTTATGGGTCCCAGCCTGCAGAGGCAAGGGAACGGCGCTGCAATGAAGCAGCGTCTCTATGCATGTAGCAGAGCATACGGCTCAGCACTGAACCGGGCTGAGTTTACTCTTTTCATGACTGTTGTCTCTGACAAACCTGACTTTGCAGTTAAAACATTAGAAAACAATCTCTGGAACGACCTTGATTTGAGGTCAACAGGCTCTCATGCTGATAAACTCTGTAGCTTATGCATTCAAACAGAAAAGCAACATGTTCACAAGCAGCACTAAGAGATGCAAACCATAGGAATGCTTATAGGTTCTAGTTTAATCCGGCAGCATTCACTATGTTCTGTATCCGAGAAGCCATATTGGATGTTGAACTCTGTGTTGCTCGGAGACTTTTCCTTTCTGTCTTTTTGATCAATACTAGAAAACATTGATTGCTCTAAGATACTCATTTGCGTCAAAATAGATCTAAACTGACCCAGACATTCACGTTGTCTTCCTGCAGCAAAAGCCCCTCGCCTCACTGCAGCTTCCTCTGACCAAAGCAATAATCTGCTGCTGAAAGTTTTTAATCTCTACTAGCTAGTTTACTTTAGTAAAAAAAAAAAATAACCTCCTTAGCTAAGGAGGTAAACATGACATCGTCGTTTAGAGGTACTGTCCCCATGAGGGAGGAAAGGAAATGCCGAACGATGCTACATGCTAAGCTAACGCTTTGACATTGACGCTGGAGATTAGTTTAAAAGGTTCAGTAATGCTCCTGTAGCTGCAAAAGTGAAGTAGCTCGCCTCCTGACATAAGCTAATGCTTTCTGTTTCAATATTAGCTTCAAGGAGACAGACGGCTCGATCCAGCCCCACTGCTGCTGAATCAGTTTATACGGACCAGATTCTTGTTTTAAACCCACGTTTGTTTGTTTTAAACACAGCAGCTCGAAGGAGGCGCGCAGCCCATTAACCGGGTACCGTAGTGTGTGACAAGCTAATAAAAGTTAGAGTTAGCTTACGTTGACCGGGATCTTTTCTCCCTGGCGGGATCTTAACGGACATCTTTAAGTTGCTCTCAAACATCGATCATTTTAACAGCCTTACTGTAAATCATCTTTGGTGTCGCTGTTACCGGTGTATAAGAGAACTTATTTAAAACAAAAGTAAAGCATGGCGGCCCGCCGGGTTAGTAATGCAGTGGGGAAAACTCTGCAGAGACACATAAAGATGAAGCAACTATAATAAAATAATTGCATGACTGGATCAAAGGTACACCCTTTCAGAGTCTCACTGTGATCTTGCCTACTGTTTTATGACACTTAAATGATATATTTCTCTAAATGGGGGCTGACTTATCCCCAGCTACTTGTTGGTGCTGCCCTAATTAATGACGACAAAATTATCTCGCATGTTTTCTCTTCACTTGAAAGAACCAGCGTGCCTTCAAAAAATGTGGCTGCGGTATCAAAAATGGTGTCACGTGTCGGTTATTCCTGGTATTGGTTTGAAATTTTAATATCGTAACGACCCTAATAACAAGAAACTACCATAGCATAAACAGCCCAGAGCAAACTTCCTCCAGTCTCTTATCTTTATTGGAGCTGCCGAACTTGCTAAGGAGGCCTTGGACCTTTTTTATCTGAACGTTTTGCTCATGTAGTTTGTTCAAGATTGCTTTATCTTTTATTTTCTTCTCCTCACTCATCTAAAAATGATTTCCTCTTCCTCTTCAGATAATCGGTAAGGGTAGCTTTGGACAGGTGGCCAAGGTTTACGACCACAAACTGCAGCAGCACCTGGCTCTGAAGATGGTGCGCAACGAGAAGCGCTTCCACCGGCAGGCGCAGGAGGAGATCCGCATCCTGGAGCACCTGCGCAAACAGGACCGCAGCGGCGCCATGAACGTGGTGCACATGCTGGAGAACTTCACCTTCCGCAACCACATCTGCATGACCTTCGAGCTGCTGAGCATGAACCTGTACGAGCTCATCAAGCGCAACAAGTTCCAGGGCTTCAGCTTGCCGCTGGTCCGGAAGTTTGCGCACTCCATCCTGCAGTGCCTGGAGGCGCTGCACAGGCACCGCATCATCCACTGTGACCTGAAGCCCGAGAACATCCTGCTCAAGCAGCAGGGCCGCAGCGGCATCAAGGTAAGGCCACCCGCGCGACGGCCGCCGCCTGTTTCCACAGCTGCTCAGACGTGATGCTGACTAACCCGTTCATTCACCCCCCCCGGCCCTGCTAGGTGATCGACTTTGGCTCCAGCTGCTTCGAGCACCAGCGGGTCTACACCTACATCCAGTCTCGCTTCTACCGCGCCCCGGAGGTGATCCTGGGCTCGCGCTACGGCCTCCCCATCGACATGTGGAGCTTCGGCTGCATCCTGGCGGAGCTGCTGACGGGCTACCCGCTGTTCCCCGGCGAGGACGAGGGCGACCAGCTGGCCTGCGTCATGGAGCTGCTCGGCATGCCGCCGCAGAAGTTGCTGGATCAGGCCAAGAGGGCGAAGAACTTCATCAATTCCAAGGGCCACCCGCGCTACTGCGGCGTCAACACCCTGCCGACCGGCGCCACCGTGCTGATGGGGTCCCGTTCGCGCCGCGGCAAGATGAGAGGCCCCCCGGCGAGCAAGGACTGGAGCGCGGCGCTGAAAGGCTGCGAGGACCCCGCCTTTACTGACTTCATCAAGAAGTGTCTGGACTGGGACCCCTCGTCCCGCCTCACGCCCAGCCAGGCCCTCAGGCACCCCTGGTTGTACCGCCGGCTTCCCAAGCCCCTCCCCGGGACAGAGAAGGGCCAGGGGGCCGCCGTGAAGCACCACGGCACCCCCCTGCCCTCCATCGGGACCAGGGGGGGGCCCGGCCTGGGCACGGCCGCCCCCAGCAACAAACTCAAGGGCAACATGATCGGAGATTCAGGGGAGGCCCTACCTCTTCGCACAGTCCTTCCTAAGCTTGTCTCGTAATAAAAGGGGAGAGAGGACCCCCTCCTCCGCCACGTCCTCCCTCCAGCCACTCCTCAGGAGGAGCGAGAGACGGAGAGACGTGGTTTTAAAACCCGTTTGGTTCTTTTTATTTGTTTTTTTTCTGCCGAGGTGTCGACACCCCCGGTTTCTGGTTTTAACGTTAGCGAAACAGCGATGAAAAAAAAGAAAGATTTACATAGAGGTTTTTATACAGAGGATTCCCTTTTAACGGCTGTGAATTGTTTTTTGGTTTACAGCCAGTTGATGAGGTTTGATTTTTAGACGCTTGTTAAAAAAAAAAAAAAAAGAAGACAACTTGTGAGTGGACAGGTTTTTGTTCGTTACAGAGAAAATGTTTTTAAACCTCTGCTTGATCAAACACACTCGAGTACACCTGCACTGTCACTTGGCTCGCTTCACGCAGGACACCGCCATCTTGTTTTTTTTTTGTTTTGTTTGTTTTTGTTTTCATTTACACGTGCAAAACTTGAAAAGGGCTATAGAGATTACTCCTAATAGGGTAGAGTTAGCTGGGAAGAATGGTGCCGATGTAAGTGGATGGAAAAGAGGAATACGACCCAAATGTAAATCTACGCTCGTAGCATAAACGTCTTTAAAAGAGACGAGACAGGACTGGCTTCATCTGTAGTCAATTAATTACTAAAGAACCCAACACCGTGCAAAACTATTCACCCCGCCAGGAGGTTTTCTCGCTTTGTCACGTTGCAACCTGAATCCGCTTCAGGCTTCTCAGCAACCTCCGTCTGTCTTCATGATGGCGGGGTTTCTTTTTCCAGCGTTGCCCGTTATTTAGGCTGGGGAATGGTCGCCCGGCCAGAATAGACCGAGCCGACCCGGAGCACTTCTGCCCCGTATATTTTGCTCCGTCCTTCTAACCATAAACGCTGACTGGCCTTTTCTGTTCCGGCTGAACTCCAGCGTTCCCACACCATGATGGTCCCACCACCTCGTTTCCCCCCATGGTGTGCCGGATTCACGCCTCTAACGCAGTTCACTCACGAGCCGCTGTCTGAACAGGATTGGCTTTATTGGAGAAGTGGATGCAAAAGGCTTTTATTGAGGGGCGTCGCAGTAAAATGGGGGGATGTAGAAAACCCTGGATTTGTGGTTGTAACGTGTCAGAGCGTCTTCGGCGTTCACTGAATAGTTTTCCAGGGCTCCTTTTTCTTCCTGCCTGTCCTGTCGCCTTAAGGACGTCAGCCCAGAGTGTGACGTTTATGGGGGGAGAACCCATCTCCAGTGTCTCCTCCCAGCCTCGCCACGCCCGGTGGAGAGGATGGCAGCAGGTGTCCCAGTCGGCGCTTTGCGGCTGGTTTTTACGAGAGGTCGCGGTGTGAGGCCGGCTCACGTAGCCCGGTTTAAAAAAAAAATTATGGAGGCAGAGCCGGAGCAGCGCGCACAGGAACGTGGGATCCGCTCGGCCTGTGATTGGCTGACGGGGCGAGGTGGGAAATACTGCGAGGTGGCCTGAAGAGCCGTGTGTTTCAGATGAGCCCAGATGTAAAAAGGCAGGCCAGCGATGAAGTCGGACTATTAAGGTACTGGAGACGACGACGTGTTTCTCAGGGAGACATACTTGATGCATCCTCGTCACTCACTGCGCTCCGCATGCCGCGGTTCACCGCCGCAGCAGCGGGCCCAACGCGCACGCAGGGCGGTCCACAGAGAGACCTCATTTAGGATTTTCAGAGTGGAGGGCGGGCCGGGTGCCTGCGCGTCAACCTGACCTAGATTGAAGCGGATGACCCCCCCACCCCCTCTCCAGCTATCTCCTCTCTCTGCGCTGTCTCCTGTAGGGCAGGGAACCTCTGTGACGCAGGCAGACGCTGCAGCTCGGTGCTGTCCGCACACAGAGCCCCGTCGGGTGCGTGTTGATTGTGGACCACACTGTTTTAAAAAGAAAGACAATTGTGTCTCTCAGCCCTCGTTTTTTTTAAGCGACTCTGTCAGGGATTTGTACTACTCTGTTTATTTTTATTTTTTTTTTAGAAGTGGTTTCTAATTGCTTTTCACAAGAGATTATCAAGAGGACGTGGAAGCCTGACGGCAGGAAGAGAGCCGCGGACGTGTCGTGCTTAGAGGCGTTTGTGGTGTTCAGCATGAGATCACAACCTGCTATCAAGACTGAGTGACTATGAGATGAAAAGAGAAATGTACAGTAACCAAATGAAGTTGTGATAGTTTCCTTTTCTACAAAAAAAATAAAATTGTTCAGTGAAGTGCGCGGCTCCCTCTTCATTTCTTTGCACATCCGATCACTTTAGTTTCAGCTTAGATTGGCCATCAGAGGTTTCACAAGCATTCGTTGTTGGGAGGGGTACATTGTTTTGGGGCTTTCAAGGACGCAATTTCAGTGAATTAAAGTTAAAATTTTGTGCAGATTTTCAAACACAAGTACACTCTTAATATTGGTTTGCGAAGCAAGTTGCAAAATTCACTCAGATTTTGACCACCCAACATTTTCGCTCTACTCTATCAATTAATGGTGGGGCCCACCTAATTGTTTGGTTTTCTGGCGCTGAACTGTAAACGGGGTAAAGCTTTGGGTTTCCAGAAGAAGGCACAAACCAGTTCAGATGTCTGGGATTCTCATTCTGCAGGATTGTGTATTAAGTTTTAACCCCCTTTCCCAAACTTTCACCTCTAACAAAGCAAAATAGGTTCAAAAACAACCTTTGAGTGGATAACCCGGTGCATCATAAACTGGGCTACACCGGTGAAGATTTATTTGGACGTCCTGACCATAGAAGCAGCTTCTGGTCCAAAACCAGCAACCTCATTACTGAAATTGGCATTTATGCACGCCCTGTCCAGAAAACTGTTCTGCTCACATGAGACGAAGTTTGAGCCATTTGGCTACAATAAGGGCTTTAAATATTAGGAGAACATGTTATATATATATATATATGTGTGGTAATATGAATTTCACAATGACATGATAAATAAATACTTAATAACGGTAATATTTTTCTGCTTTTAGTTCAGCATCGCTGTATGAAACCACGGCGCTTATATAATTACTCCAATTTTTTTTTTTTTTTGCTATATTAATATTGCTGCATAGAGTGACGTTGCCATGATAATAAATTTGCTAAATATTAATCAAAAGTGGAAGTCAAGCTGAGCGATGGAAACCTGAGAACACTGCACCGCGTTGTTAAGCATGGTAGTGGCAATAATGCTGAGGTCTGTTTTACTGCCTGTTGTGCTGATCCGTCCCTTTAAAGTTAAAAACTCAAATCTGATCTTCATTGTGTGGTGAGCAACGGCTTTTTGCCATCCGACACCAGCTTTCTGCACCATGACTTAACGTGGCTTTGATTCGACGATAAAAGAGCATCAGATTTCTGCCTGTGATCAAGTCACACACTCGGGGAAACTGATCAGTCAGTGACCTGTAAAAGTAACACTTCCTTATTGTTTAGGGACTTCTCCTCAGACCAAAAAAAAAAAAAAAAACACAGTTCAGTCATAGAGGAAAGGAGATTGCTTATCAATTCAAAGAACATTCTGATCATTTTTGCTTAATATAATAACCTTAAAATCAGGTTACTACTTTTTTCCTCCTTGTACAAGATCCGCAAAAAAACATTTTGTCCTCTTGGTTCCAAACAGATAAAATTCAATATTCTGACAATTACCACTCTTTCGTCACATGCTCTAACTTTTAGCTGGCTTTACCGACTAGTCTGTAAGATAACGTGTCGGCCTCTTGCTCATTATTGTAGTACAAGTGCTGCGTTTCACTGCTCAGCCTCTGCAAGCTGGGAGGGCTCGTTTTTATTGTTTTCCAGTTAATGATGGAAAGTATATCCAACTGAGTAAGCCTCTCCCTGCTGTAATAAAGCTGGAGGTGAACCTCTGAGAGGTGCTGGGCGGTCATTAGTCCCTACCTGCACCTTTAATACGGTCTCCTTTCATTACCTTTATTATGAATTCGCTCCTGTGGTAAAGATGTTTTTAAAAACTTAGAATAAATTAATTTTTTATTGCATTTAAGAGAAAGCCATCCTTTATTTTGAGTCTATTTATTCAGTCCGGAAAATATCCTACATAAAAGAAACATTAGGTTTTGATAAAACCACAGAACTGAAGCATAATTTTTTTGTACTTTAAGTCAGGCATCGTCTAGGGCAGGGGTTTCCTTGCAAGATGACTTTGTCATAGTCTTGGACATTTTGGACAAATTAGATCCACTGCCCTCAGCCCTATGCCGTCCAATCAGCTCTTTCCAATCCTCGGTCACCAATCATCAGACCAGCTCCACCTGCTGCCACTAATCAGTCTCAGCTCTGCTCACCTGTTCCCCAGCCTTCAGATACCTGCCTCACTCACTGCCAGGTCATCTCATCTCCCAGTTCCTGTGTGCTCAACCTGCTGGCAGTGGCGCCTCCAGAAATGTTTCATGGGGGGCCAGATGGGGCCACTTAAACTCTTGGGGTGGCACACTGAGACTAAAAGCCGTAATTGCACTACTCACTCAGAGGCGCAGATAGAAATCCAGGAATGTTTATAGTTTAGTTTTTTCTTTTGCGCTCAACCTGTCCAAAAGGAAGAGACGTATTAGTTGCTGCAGCTCCATCTGACCTACAGTGACATGTAAAATGGCCGTACGTGGTGTGGAGTTTGAAAGAGTGAACACAGGGGGGGGTTAAGCAACGCATTTCTAGGAAACGGTGGTTAGAGCCAGGAGTCCTGTGACAGCGTTGTCACAGTCTGAGAGGCTGTTCTGGTTGGTAGCTCTGAAGCAGAGTCTGAAACTGCGTTCCTTCAGCCTCTTTACGTCACGTCTCGGCCTGTGATTCAACTTTTAAATATGGTTTACTAAAGAAAAACAACGCAATGTTTTGGTACTTTTTTTTTTGTTTTTTTCAGACTGAAATTAATTGTCTCCACCTCCGTACGTATAAAGAAGGAAGTTGAAAAACCTTTCCCGTCATAAGGATAGTCAGCTGATGAGGCATGCTGATGATTCATGGGTGTTCAGTCGCAGGCAGGTGCCTGGAGGTAGGAAAAACTCAGGTGGAGGAGGAGGAGGGGGGGGGGGAAACCGGTTGGGTGACATTAGATAATGCAGAAACCAAGGTAATGTGGGTGTAAGAGGGAGGCAGAGAAGTAGGCGGTGGGTGGCTGGCTGTGTGTCAGAGAATTTTGGCTCATGTCTTTAAATGCCAGCTGGTCTTTAAAAGCGCATGCATCATTTTCATTCCTTCTTCGCCGTGCTGGGTGTGTCTCTGTCTGGATCGGCTGCGTGTCGGTTTGCTCTCGCTGACCTCATCATTCAAATAAGAGGCCCCGGCTGATAAACAAACAAGCCGCTGTGGGCTCTCTTCACTGGTCTTAATGGGATTTGAGGCTTAGTTGAGTAGCTGGGTTTTTTAATAATTTTAATTTTTAACTCTTATCTGGCAATCTGACTTTAACAGAAAAGTTTTTTTCTCCATATAATGGCATAATCTGCTCAGGATTTCACTATATAGTCATTTTCAGGATCAATACACAAGTAGTGAAAAATAATCTAAATGTTTGCCTTTTCCCGGCGGTCTCCTTCAGTCAGCGTGAAAAGCAGATTAGACCAATCCCATTACCTTTCAACCCAGTCACCCTCTGACCATATGGTCCGAGGATCCTCCTCTTTGACACGCTCTGCTGGCCTCACACCTCTCTCCACGCAAACATCCTGATGCCTGCAGACCTTTTGGAGCCACTGCGGGATTTCAGATCCTGACCGTGGACCAGGAGGGGCGGCGTGCTGCCAGGTTTCAGATTACCACACAGGTTAAGAAATCTTGACCTGGCCGTATAGCTCCGCATTCGGCTTGAAGGGTAACCATGTGTCTCCGTCCCTCCGTTCCCTCAGCTCTCTTGTTCCCATTTTGTCGTGTTAGAACCACAAACTACAGCCTTTTTGTTGGGCCCTTATGTGATGGACCGACACATATTAGTTCATCAGCGTGAAGTGGAAAGAAAAGACTTAGACTTAGACAACTTTATTTGTCAATTTGTATGCACAGAGTGCGTACAGAACGAAATTTCATTGCATACAGCTTTGTAAATTGCAGTAAAAGTTAGATTACAGTTTCAGGTGCAGCAGAGATTTAAAAGTAAACATAGATTTAAAATACACTATAAAAAACAATTGAAATGCAAACAATGCAGGAGAAAGTCACAGTATACATACCATTGAATGTGCAGAATTGGGTTGTGCAAGGGCATTTGTGCAAGGATGCTTTTAAGGACTAAGAGTGCGGTAGCATTTATAATGCTAGATGGAGATGTGATGATGCAAGTGTGCAAATATGCAAATGTTGTGCAGAGTTTATGGGTTGTAGTTCAGCGGTTCAGCAGCAGTTCAACAGTCTGATGGCAGCAGGGAAAAAACTTCTGCAGAACCTGGTGGACCTGCAGCAGATGCTGCGGAACCTCTTCCCAGAGGGCAGCAGGGAGAACAGTCCATGATGGGGGTGTGAGGGGTCCCTGATGATGTTACGGGCTCGGGACACGCAGCGCTGAGATGAAATGTCTTTTATGGAGGGAAGAGGAGCCCCGACGATCCCTTCTGCTGTCTTCACCACTCTCCTCACGTTCTTCCAGTCGGAGGCACTGCAGCCTCCACACTACACAGAGAGACAGCTGGTCAGAATGCTCTCTATGGTGCTTCTGTAGAATGTCGTGAGGATGATTGGGGGCAGGTGGGCTCTCCTCATTCTCCACAGGAAGTACAAGCGTTTATGTGCCCTCTTCACCAGAATACATGTTTTTTTTTTTTGTTTTTTTTTAAAACACACCTAAAAAGAGTTGGCTGCTTTATATTTGACCATTATCTGATATTAACAGTGAGAGTAGCAGGGCTTGGCCACTGTAAAGCAGTCAAGAGGTCTAGCTAACTCTGGGGGAGCTACCCAGCTCAGGCAGGAGAATCTGTTGCCAGTACAACTATTAGTAAAAAAAAAACAAAGCCAGATCAAATCCCATTTAGGGTTTGCCACAAGCCATGTGGGAGACACTGAGTGTGGAAGTAGGTAGTCTGGTCAGGTGAGACCACAAAGGTGTAGGGCTGCGTTTGTTCAGCCAGGACAGGGTGGATGCTTCCAGAGTTGATGGGAAGGTGGATGGAGCTCAATGCGAGTAGATCCTGGAGGAAAAGCTGTGAGGCGACAGAAGATTTCAGAACTGGGCTGGACGGCATTACTAAACATGCAGCCACAACCACAATGGACCAGTTTAGAATAAAGCATATGCATGTGTTAAAATGGCCCGGTCAAAATTGAGAGCCAGGTGTAATTGAAAATATGTGGTAAGACTTGATAATCACTGCTCACAGTACTGTATACGGCTGGATATACAGTACTGTTTTAAACCAACTTCTCAGGTATTTCTTTGTTTTGTTTTTTTGGAGGGTGGACTTTGACTCAATGAAACCCAAACAAAAAGCCTGAAGATAATTCCTTAATATCGAATTTGAAGTTTTTTTTTTTTTTTTTTTGGTTCCTGGTGTTTTTTCTCAACAAAGCAGAGGAACTTAACCAGGATTTAGAGGCGTGAGAGTGACCAATGGGGCCCACAATGAAAAATCACTCCGGAGGTCGGCATTTCCTCTATTATGTTTTGCTCAATTCCGTAATTGTATATTTCATATACATTTGGCTTTTTTTGGATCCCTCTTTCGTCTCCACCAACAAATGTCCCTCCAGTCTAGAATTCTCCCTCGCCTCTTTGCTGCATATTATTTCTGTCCCCCAGCCATGCAAACCTCTTGTTTGCTTTATGCTGGGCAATACGGTCAAGCTCACAGACGGCCTCGGGTCACAGAGTACAGACACGCAGCAGAGCTATGTGTGTCGTCTGGCCTCGGTCCACACGGACAGCTGAGGGTCCGGCCAGGCGTGGAGGCAGCAAAATGCCACATTACTCCCTCCGCACACGCACCGACACGACACATGTCCCCACTTGCACACAAACAGACTGCAACCCACTGTTTCTTCGTCACACGCTCACGGTGACACGCTCGCAGCTGAGACCCACACCGGCCTCACGCACGCACACAGCCGAGCACATGTCAGTGCAGGCGGAGCAGATGCAGATGGTTGGGAGAGGTGGGGTGGGGTGCTCCAATAACGCAAAACCCACCAAACCTACCAACCTGCATTCCACCTCAGGGAAGAGGGGCTGAGCATATCTGCATTTTCCTCAATGCTGGTGCAACAAAAAAGAAAATAGGGTCTCAGCTGAGGCTCCTCACCTATTGTTGCTGGTTAAAACACCCAGCTTCATCTTTTGCAGCACGTATCAGCTGCCAACGTTGCAGCCTCTCTCCTCCATATTTAGGTCTTAGATTTCCCCGTCTTGTTTACACGACACGGACGGGACACCGCTGGGTGACGGAAATAGAGGATGACTCATTCTCTGTCTTACAGAGGTTGTCTTCCCAGATCTCTAATAAGCTTCAAGGTAGCAGGTCTGCATGACAACTCTCCGGGAAGATGCCCCCCCCCCCCCCTGGGCTCATCTTCGAAGCTATCGTTTCGCAAGATGGGTAGACGCGAGCGCTCGAGGCTCAGCAGGAGATATTTTCCACAGTCTGGTTTCTGCTAAGGTGCAGAAAGGAGCAGGCAGACGGATTGAGGCCAGCCCCTCATGGCCAAGAGACCCCCCCGCAGCTTTTATCAGTATCAAAATGCATCCTCAGGTTGAAGATATGGACAAATTATACTTTGGAAACTAGTACAATAATACAGTTACTTTAACACTACAACAGGAAACCTTAGTGAAAAAGGAAAAGTTTTACTGCCAGTAACAATCCAAGCTTAATTAAGACACTTCCTTTATTAGTTTCGCATTAGCCTGCTAGCTTGCGATCTTACAGATGTTTTACAATGACAACGATGTAGGCTTGGCTGTAAAACAGAAATACTTCCCACTAAATACCCCAATGTCAACATTTTATTAAGGTAAAAAACACCAGGGCTATAATTATTCTTTCTCTTCCGCTCTTCCTTTTATTTGATTTTGTAGCTTCAGAACCTGAATGATACAGTTTAATGGGGTAAATCATGCTTGTGTGTTACGTACATTAAATGTAGCTAAATTTCTCTGCCTAAATACATATCTGTTGGTAAAAACATCTTTACTTTTAGTCGTGTAAATGAGCACCAAAGGAAGGCTGCGGCATAACAATAAAGTGTTTAGGGGGGGAGGTTTGGGCCCATTACCCTACAGAGTTCCTCTGCTTTTGCTTTTTTGTCACAATAAATGTTTAAGACATTCATACAAAATCTTATATCAAACAAAGAGAACTTGGGTAAATATTAAATTAAGTTTACAAAGGATTTAAAAAAAAATTTCTTTCATCCATTCTCCATTAATTAATAGCTAGAGTGCAGAAAGAGTTAATGCGCTGAATTATCATTGATGGGAGAGGATTTCTGCTTATAGTTTAGACATTAATTTTAAATAAGTGGTGTCTCGTGATGCTCTGTGGCATCATTCCTTCTTCTGTGGTGTAGTTTGTTGGAGCAGCAGCTTATTTACAGCTGAGAGGAAGCGGCTAATTGGATGGGCTCATCAGGAAGGCCAGTGCTGTCGTAAGGTGCCGGCTCGACCCAGTGCAGGAGACACAAGGCCACTGGGAAACATAATAACACTGTTGGATAGCTTTTCCCATTGCACTACAAGCTATATAGAACCAGAGAGCTCCCTCAGCAGCAGACTGCTGCATCCTAGGTGCAGAAAGAGCGTCCTTCCTCCCAGTAGCTGCTGGACCTTATAACCATCACTGATCCCAGCAAACTTTATATATCTATATCTATATCTCTATCTCTCTATCTCTCTCTCTCTCTCTCTCTCTCTCTCTCTCTCTATATATATATATATATATATATATATATATATATATATATATATATATATATATATATACATATATTAATTAGAACAGGTTAAAAATCCCCCAACATTTGATTTAATGAATGTGTTTAATGAGTGAATTTCCCACTTATAATATTTCTATTATATTATGTGGTCCAAATCACAAGATGATGCAACAGCAGTATCCTAGAAATGTTGATGAAATTAATCATAATTTGGTGATGGACTGGAACGTTTCCTTTCTGATTTCTTAGAATGTCTTTAAAATGCATTCTTCAAGGAAATACAAGCATATTTCTCCTGGAGTACATAAATTAATTAAACGATTTTGGTGCAGTTCAAGGACAATGTAGATCAGTTACATCATGTAGAACCATGTAGATAAATGATTGCTCAGAATGTTTTATTAGATACCAACAGCACAAAGTAAAATAGCAAATATGCAGCCCAAAACTGTACTGTAGAAAAACGGGGAGCTATTTCTTTACCTTGACCTGTGGAGCTTTATTTGGCGGTGTTATATGAACCAGTTGCTACCCGTACTCCTTCAGCCTTGTTTATGTGTTAATGCTAAATTTATTCCCATGGCATGTTTAAAAACATCAGTCGACCACAGTGCATCCCAATCACCGAACGATACAATAAAAATAACCACACTAGAAATGAAACCCAATAAACTGTTTAAAATGACTGTGATTAAATAAAATGACCTCCATAAGAAAAACAACAATGGGTCTTATTCTCAACATAAGGCAAATAGTAATACTAATAAAGAATTTTAAAAACAAATATTTAAATAAATATAGTCTGAGCTGTGTTTATAAGTAGAAGCAAAGTATTCCCCAATGTGGGGCATTTACATCTTAGTTTCACTCCCACAACGACCAGGAGACAAACTTTTTGTGGAAAGTGAGGTTATGGCACATAAAACGGAGGTCGGATATTTCAAATTTCAAAAGCAAGGAACAAAAATGGTTGATCAATATCAAAACCAGACGTTTTGGTGCAAGTTACAATATGAGCCACAACATTTAGGACAGTTTGTAAATGCTGCAGGGATGCCTGATCTAAAGACACACGCGGCTTTGCAATAATCTGGATGATGGGTGATAAAAACAAGAATCAGCCTTTCCAGACTTTCACACTCTGCAAAAAAAAAAAAAAAAAGTACAAAACATAACCAGGGCATATATTTTATTTCATGTAGCCCTATTAATCGGTATTCTGAAAAAAATGTATGTTTTGGGAACTTGTTGATTTGGCTGTTTTTAACTGTATACAGCAAGCACACTTTTATAGAAAACTGCATGAATCCTCTTATCTCTTCTTATCACTCTCGCCCACATGTTGTTTTAACACTTTCCACATAATCATCACACATTCATCCGCTCCCAAACTTTCACTTTTTTAAAAGCACGGCCACCCAAGGGCATCCACGTCAAACATGCTGCTGCAGCCATTCAATGCTGTACTGGAGACTTGACTGAAGGTTCAGACTCTTGTATCCTGGTAAAGCGCCTTCGGTTGGGGCATCCTTTCTGTTGCCGGGTAAATTGGATATTTCTAGTTGGTTTCAGGTTTCCCAAACAAGACAGGGCAACTTTTCACAGGGGCAATTTGGGTCGTTAGCAGACAGCTTCACTGCAGGTCTAAACCTTTAGTAAGCTACTGTGTACTCATGATAGGGTGTTAAATAATGTTGTAAGTTTTTATTTGGGCGTACACTGCCTCTGAAAAGTATTCACACACCCTAAGCAATGTCCTGTTACAATCATACACTTTAATGTATTTTACTGTAACTTTATGCAATACAGCCCCTGTGCTGATTTTGTGCGGTCCCCCGACTGCATTTCAAGAAAGATTTGGCCAACGAGCACTAATGGCTGGTGTAGATGGAAACTTTTTGTTGTAAATTAGTGCAACAGTATCACAGACAAGTTAAAATCTTACAATTGAATGCCAGGTTCAACACAAAACATTTGTCTTTTAATAACTACACGTGCTCTTAAATATCAAAGTAAACATGACTACATTCAAACGACTTTTACTCAAATCCAGACTTTGGTTCATTTTTTAAAGTCTGATCGGAGTTCATTTATCAAAATTGGTTCAATACAGATAGCCTAATTTGTTTATTTAAAATGATCGTATTTTGTTGAGCAGGTTAAAATAAAATCACCATTGTCTGGTTATTCATTGTTTTTTTGGCCCTTGAGCACTTTTGATTTCACAATTTTGGCACAGGAGCCGAGGATGCACAGCCAGAGCTACAATGCAATAGTTTAGATTAAAGGATATCCATGTGGTACAATAGTCCTTTGAAAGCCCAGACCTAATAGAAAATCTGTGGCAAGACATGAACCTTTCTAAATAAATAAATAAATAAATATATTTTCCTTTTCACTTATGCACAACTTTGTGTTGGTTGATAAAGTATCTATTGTCCCACTGATGTTTGAGGTTATAACTTTACCAAATGTGATGAAGATTAAGAAGGTATGAATAGTTTTGCAAGTCGCTCATATAAGTATGAGACGGGGTGACGTTCTGTGTGTGTGTGTTTATGTCACCATATGCACAGGGTAAACACAGACCTATCAGTTTCTGTCACATGTTCTCCCCCTGTTTATACTTTAGCTGAATCTGCTTTTCCAAGAACAAAAATCAATACAGAACAAGAAGTTTCTATGAAATGACCATATTGTTTTTCAGCAGACCACCAGGTCCAAAGATTTAGTGGGTGTTAAGCAAGCATACTATTCTTTGAACGCTCGCATATCATCTGGTAATTATTTATTAATTTGCTTCTTGGAAAGCCAAGTCCTGACTTATTACTGCAAATCTAATTTAGGGGGGACATACTGAATTACAGTGTTGAAAGGGACAAAAGTCCCACTACTAACATGTTCCCTGAGGATATTAAATTGATCAATCATTGGCAATGTTTCCAGGACATGGTGGGTCCAGTGTCCACCCAGCATGTATCTCTGAGGTTGTTTACAAGTTTTTATTCGCCGGGAAGCCCCGCTTGTTCCATTATTTCCACGTTCCACTGCTTTGATCCCTCCCCGTCTGCGTTGTCTCAGCTGTGCGGCGAATTGTTATCCTAAACATGTTTTCCATGCTGGAGCTCGAAGAGCCGAGTCCAGTCTGCTGCCAAAACGAAAAGCACTGACCTACTGAAGGAGACGAAAGCATGGTTTCCCTCTGGAGCTGAAGTGACAGCCAGAATCTACATCAACCTCCTTCTCTCAGTTTCAGTCTTGGCTTTTTTTTCTACACACACACACACACACACACACACACACACACACACACACACACACACACACACACACACACACACACACACATAAAGAGGGAGATTTCAACACGCATCATCTGAACATCAATAATTTAGTCACACTGCATGGGATTAATGTTTGAGTTTCATTGGTGGCTGAAGACACCAGTACTATTTATAGACATGAAGCATAATGTCTAGAGACAAACAAACAGTCCAAAACATTACAAAAATCTTCCAGCAGGCTTGAGTTTTAGACTCAGATCTTTTGCTTTGCTTGAGTAATTATTATTCGTCATATCTGCATTTGGGGCAAAATTTTTTATTATTCCTCTAGCTCATTAGCCTCGTGAGACCATCCTGATCTCGCGAGCTTTCAAGGTTTCACTTGCAGATCAGTCTGGCTACTTTCCGTTAAAGAAAATTTGGAGCCGTTCACCAAACAAACGTCCAATCAGCGTTGGCTTTGAGGCGGGTTGAGGTGTGACGCAACGAGAAACGCGTCAGTTCAGTCTAAACAACATGGCGGCTTCAGCCGATGAAACTAGCGTTAGCGCGGCTATCGAGCAAGTTTTATCGGAATTACAGAGTATTTCTTTGCTGAGCTAACGAGCCTTTACCTGCAGCAGCAAGAGTAGCTTGGCTTGTGGTTGTGTTTTCATCGTCGCTCGTAACTGAGCGACGACGAATCTGATTGGTTTATTTGGCCCGTCTATCACCAACATAGGCCAATCAGCTAACCAGTATTTTCGTCCCTTCCCAAAATTACTTCAACGGAAGGTTTCTAGATGGATATGCGGAGCAAATCCATCTGGCGGAGTCAGGTAACTAGCTCATGGGCTTTAAATTGTAGAGCAGTTGGTTTTAGAAGTAATGCGGGTTTGTTATGTTTGAAGCCTAGTGAAGAAAAGTTGTGCAGACAGCAGAGTTGTAGAAACTGAAAACTCTAATAATAAAATTATGAGAACTTACACGTAAAACACAAGAGGAACAGGTCCAGGAATAAGGCAGGAATATGGGCAGTGGAACGAGGCAAATGAGTAAAAATCAGTTAATGGAAGAATATGACTGACAGTTTATATACTGAGGGAAGAGTAGAGAATGACATAGATTACAGGTGTATTATGCTGCATTCCCGTTGCAGGTCTTGATGCTCAATTCCAATTTTTTGCTGAAATCCAATTTTTTTTTTAATCGTCGACCGACATCAGTCTTCACGACCACGAAGCGACCCGTATGCACAGGAGAAAGTAGACATCACACAGCAGGCAGGTAAGAAGAACAGCACAGCACTGAGGACGCCTTGAAAACTATCTGGTACGTATCCGATTTACTACCACACATGGAAGTGGCACGAAACAAATTTTGGGTGCAAATGTTGGAACTGGGCCATTCACACTGCCATGAAAAAGGTTGATATGGGCCACATATGGCCAGAAAAATCTGATATGGGTCGCATTTGCCTGCTGTGTGAATGTCACTTTGGTCAATATGTGGTGTAGCTGAGGCACAAGGAGGCAGGGAGACAGAGGAAGGCTAATTAACACAGATGTAGTTGAGCTAAGACACAAAGAATACCAAGGGGAAAAGACTAATACTGACCAAAGGGAACAAACTAGAACAGATCATACGAATGAACTAAGAACATGTAAACACGAAAATAATGAACTAATATGGCAGCACCTTCATGCAAAAATGAACACAGAAGTTAACTGAATACAAATTGACCTTTTGAAACATAAAAAACTGGAAGATGATGTATACAGAGACACAAACCAAAACCCAAGCACCTAAGAGTCACAGCATGGTTATGCTGCTTCTATCCCGCTCTAATCTCTAAACTTCTAACTACCAAACACAGCTGGTGTAATGTCGTGATGCATATGTCATTTTTGAAATAAATGTTGTGGTCAACATAAATGTGCAAATGTTAATTTCCAAGAGTTTAAACCTATTTACATAAATCTAGAAACTGTTTGTGTGTGTTGTTGCATAAAAGAAAAACTAAGATTTGAGGGAAATGTCTCAATAAGATGCCGAAAGAAGAGTAATACTGTTATTAAGGTCATGACAACTCTCTGGCAGGACTGTGAACACGGAACAGCACGGTTGTTTTTACTATCGTGTTGATAAGAATATCTGGCTTTATAAAGTCTTACAGACTGTTTATCTGCAGGCGTTTTCTGCTGACAACTTACTGGCAGTAGAAAAGTTGTTGCTTAACAATAAATTACACACTTTAATCTAGCGGATCTTTTCTGACTCATTTATTGTTTTTCCACATCAGGTGGCAGCTGCCTTTCAATGAAATGTTTCCAAGTCCTTCAAACATGCATTAGTTGTTATTTGGAATAAAAGGTCTCAGCAGGTTTTAATCGGGATTGACTGCTGCACAGACTGAAAGGACAGTTTCTTCTTCTACACAAATGATGCCTTGGCAAAAAAAAAAAAAAGTAGTTTTGCCCACATTTTAAGGTAAAAGGTATTCTGGTCTTGGTCAAAATCAGTTACATGTCATTTAATTTAATCCATTTAATCGAATCAGTAAATATCCATATACTGTAACTTAGTGATTCTGAAATGCTCATTGGTTAAAATGTTGCCAACATCAATCGAATGATTAATTTCATTTAATTTATCTCCATAAACTCAAGAATACACTGGATTACGACTTTGACTATGACCAAAGGGACCTGTTCAAATGAGTCAGATATTCTTCCCTCTTCATCACCATTAGGACTTTTTACCAATAATAAACACAATTGTGCAACATTATGTTTTCTAAAGTGGGGTTTTTATTTCCAGCCTTGCAGACGTTTTTTTTTTTTTTTTTTTTTTTTTTTTCAGTATTTTCTAGTGGTCCTAGTTTTCACAAAATCTGCAAAACCCATCATTAATGGTCCAGGTGCTGGAGGATGGCACCTGCAGAGTCCAGGTGCCATCCTCCAGCACCTGGACTCTGCAGGAACCTACGCCAGGATCCTGTTTGTGGATTCCAGCTCTGCTTCAGGAGAAGCTCTCCCAGCTGAGTTTTCCTGACTCCACCTGCAGGAGGATCACAGACATCCTGTCTGACAGGAAGCAGCACGTGAAGCTGGGAAAACATGACTCTGACTCACAGCTCATCAGCACTGGTTCCCCCCAGGGCTGTTTTCTTTCTCCTCTGCTCTTCTCCCAGTACACCAACAGCTGCACCTCCAGTCATCAGTCTGTCAAGCTCCTGAAGTTCACGCACGACACAACTCTCATCGGACTCATCTCTGACGGTGACGAGTCCGCCTACAGGTGGGAGGCTGACCATCTGGTGACCTGGTGCAGGGAGAACAACCTGGAGCTCTACGCTGTAAAAACAGTGGAGATGGTTGTGGACTTCAGGAAGAACTCAGCCCCAGCTACCCCCATCACCCTCTGTGACTCCACCATCGACACTGTGGAGTCTTTCCGCTTCCTGGGAACTATCATCTCCCAGGACCTAAAGTGGGAGCTGAACATCAACTCCCTCACCAAGAAAGCACAGCAGAGGATGTACTTCCTGCGGCAGCTGAAGAAATTCAACCTGCCAAGGACAATGATGGTGCAGTTCTACTCCTCCATCATTGAGTCCATCCTCACCTCCTCCATCACCATCTGGTACGCTGGTGCCACCGCTAAAGACAAGAGCAGTCTGCAGCGTGTCATCCGGTCTGCAGAGAAGGTGATTGGCTGCAATCTTCCATCTCTCCAGGACCTGTACGCCTCCAGGACTCTGAGGCGTGCACGGAAGATGGTGGCTGATCCCTCACACCCCAGTCACAGACTATTTCAATAACTTCCCTCTGGCAGGAGGCTGCGGTCCATCAGGACCAAAACCTCACACCACAGGAACAGTTTTTTCCCCATCCGCTACCAGCCTTATGAACAAGGCCAAGAGCCGCCCTTGAAACTGGACACTGTCTCTCTCCCCCGTTCAGGACTTACAAGCTTCTGCATTACATTAACACACAGTTTACTGAGTGTATATAGCTTCTGTATATATATCCTTTTTATTTTATTGTATTTTTATTTTTTGTCTGCACCATCAACACCAAGTTAAATTCCTTGTAAGTGCAAACCTACTTGGAGATTAAACTTGATTCTGATTCTGATTAAGACTCGTTTACTGATTTTTACAGTGAAAGTGCACGAAACAAACGAAACGGTGCAAGGCCGGCTGAATGTCACTGCAGCAGTAGTGCACCAGCCGTCCCGCTTAAGTGCATCGAGTCCAGAGTTCAAGAGTTCAGGTCTTAATTTGACTAATCCTGTCAGTTGGTGAAACTCGCACACAGGAAACGTGAGGCTAAAAGGACGGTATTGTGTTCGAACGGCAAAGAATAGTAAAACTCCCAAAATTACCCCCGCACATTACTTCAGCTAAAATGGCTGGGACCATGTTACAAAAAAAAAAAGCAAGTGTGTGCATGCGGCATAACCATGTGAGCATGCGTGTGCGACGGGAACAGGGCACCTATAGGGCAAAAGGCGTGACGGGACATGATAATAGCCGAGGGGAGTGTGAGCTGCAAAACTGGGCACCAAGAATGGAAATCAGCATTAGTTGGGGCACGGCCGTGTGTGGGTCGCACGGCCATACAAGGACATAGGAGAGGCAAAGGACCGTCGTACTAGCCCTGCACATGCACGCACCCACATACTACTGTACGTGGATGTGTGCATCTGTGGGGCTGGTGGTGGGGGGATGGCTGAAGTGCCAGCTGGGCTGCTTAAAAATAGTGCAGTGTGGAAGATCGCCAATGCACGGGATTCTAGGAACACATGATGGTCGGTGCGGCGGTAATTCGCTGCAGATTTCTGTCAGCTTTGTGGCGACCGATGAGGAAAAGAGGTGACGTTTAAACTGAGCTGTCTCACAGGACCCTTAACGAAGCTGCCTCCTTTCCGTAATGGGGAGGAGGCAGAAGGAGGAAGCTGTTTGTAGGTCAAGGTGATAACGAACAGTGTCACTGAGCCGGCACACTGAAGAATATAGTCTTCTCAGGCGAAGCTGGCCCAGCAGATATGCAAGGGCAGTGGGGCAGTAGGCTGACGTGAAACGTGACAAGGATCAGACTGCTGGGATTTAAAGAGCACCGGGGTGACCCCAGCTAATGCACAGAACGCAGTGGAAGGATAAGGAAGGGAGGGAGGGAGGGAGGGAGGCTGCAGGAACAGCTGCTCCCCCCCCATAACCTGTCTCCCCAACACAAGATCAAACACTCATTCAGTCGGTTCAAGTTATGGGCACACAGAAGCCTGTGCGGAGGAACACAAACATCATAAATTACATGAGTGATTTAACATAACGGACAAAGTGGGCTCCTTCAACTCATGTAATCTCAGTTTGGGTTAAAATGGATTATTGGATTACATCAGTTTCTGGGAGGTGGAGAGGAGGAATGACAGAGACCAATGACAGGGAAATATTCGGAGAACACAGGATTTGTGTGTAACATATATTCTCAATTTATCAGCTTCTCTGAGCATTTAGATTCAAATCTCTGCAAGAAGTTTTACACACGCTGTTGTTCTTACTTCATCTTTTACCCTTTTGTTTGCTTGGTTCTTTCTTACCTGCATTGTTGCAGTAAAATGCTGCAATATACAGTAAATTATTCCATTAACTAAGGTTTAATCAGACGTGTCCTTGTAATTCTCACAAAAAAAAAAAAAATTGGTCTTCCATAAAATACTTATAGACTGAAAAATAAGGCAGGGTTGGGAATTGTCCGCTGTTTTGGTACGCTGCTTTAGATCTTGCGGGTCTGATCAGGACTGCTTTTTCACTTGGCAGTTTTAAATCTGAGTAAACAAAATTACTTTTGGGGTTCCACAAGGATCAACTCGCGGGACACTTTTTATACTGCATCTGTATGTATCCTCCCAGGCCCCTAGATTTATTACAACCTCCCATATCGTATCTATGATTATGCTCATGATGCATAACTCATATTCGGAATCACCGAAACGGTGTCCATTATATCCATGTCTCCAGTTTTGTCCATCTTACTGCAGATAAAACAGAATTCCTTGTTTTTGACCCCTAAAGTACAATATTACAAATCAAGACCCAACTAACAATTATCACAAAATAACCACCTACCACCTTTGAACATTTGCCAGAATAAAGGGGTTCTTGTCAAAACATGACACAGACAAACTGGTGCTGTTTTTATTTTATTTTTAGTAGGTCAGATTATTTTAATTGTAGTTGCACATGTTTCAGTATAAAATCATTCAGACAACTGCAGCTAATCCAAGTTGTCTATAACTCTTTGGTGATCAGAGACCTTCCATCCAGTTTCCCTAGGAGGACGAGAACTAAACAAGGGAGGCAATGTTTAGTTTCTATGTTGTTCTGCTCTGAAGCAAACCGTCAGAAAACATGAGATGTGGAGAACCTGCTTGAAGCAAGGACTGAAAATGTCCTTGTTTATTGCAGCTTTCCCATAGAGGTGAAAGAGTGTTTTATCCGTTAATCCCTTTTATGTTTTAACTCCTTTTTTTTCAGTCTAAATGTTTTTTTTATTTATTCTAATGTGATGCTCACATTTTACTGTTATTCTTTAATAATTTTTTTGTCTTTGATGTACACATTGGTCCTGTGTATTTTTTTTCTTTGGAGTACTGCTACATGTCTCGTGTGTGGATGGTACGGTACAAAAAATAAATAATCGTAATAGTTCTCAGTCAACTCATTTAGAGTTCTATCTTTTTATAACATCTAGCATTTACCAATCCTTTCTTATGTGAAAGGCATTCAACAGCAGTTATCCATCCTCTTTTTTGACTAAGATATTTGTCATGCTACCTTCAGTGTAGGCCTTTATGTATTAAATATGTCTTCACAAAAATAATGCCAGAGTTACATGATCTCCACTTTAATCGACACAAAACTACTTGGATTGTCCACCCAATTTAACATCCTTACTTCAAAATATAAAACAATTATCTACGTTTTTAGTGACTCATGTTGTAAATATTTCTTTCTTACATGCAAGGGTGTTAAGTTGTGGAAGGGCTGGTAATATCCCCTCTTATGCTCGACATTTCTGGCTGACTGTGGGCTCTGTGAGTTTGATGAAATTAAATGTGCACTACAGATTCTAAATTAGCTTGAGGTCTGAACTTTGACTAGGCCATTCCAAGGCATTTAAATGTTTCCCCTTTAACCACTCGAGTGTTGCTTTCGCAGGATGCTTTCACAAAAGCAGGAGAATCCATCTTGTACCGCTCCTGCCTCAACCGTTTGTGTCCGAACCAAAAACGGTTTGGGTCAATCACATTGCAGTGTTGATGTTTAAGGCGGGACATACCGGTGGGACAAAAGTAAGAGCTGCTCAACCAACCCAAACATGGCAGCGCAGGAGGACGCACGCATAGCTGCTGCTGTCACATCTGTTTTGTAAGAATCCACAATTTCTTCTTAGATAGTTCACCAGCTTACCTTCTTGGGGTTTATCATGATGTGTGCTGCTTACGTTTTAATTCGATACTGTGATTGGACCAAACCAGCCTTTGTTAGGAGGGCCCTAGGAGTCGCTTTGCCCAATCAGCTCAGCGATTTCTGCTGATATTCCCTCCTTTCCCCAAACAGATTCAAATGGAGCAGTCCCAGATTGTTAATGTGCAGAATAATAGCACATTATCAATCTGTCTGGCCAGGTTATAATTCCCCAGTCCCTGCTGATGAGAAACATCCCCACAGCATGATGCTGCCACCACCCTGTTTAACTGTGGGGATGATGCTTTTGGTGTGGTGGAATGTGTTGAGTTTGTGTCAGGCAGAGTGTTTTCCTTGGTGGCTGAAAAGTAAATTTTTAGTCTCATCTGACTAGAAAACCTTCCAACATACCTTTGGGGAGAGGCCCTTGTGCCTTTTGGCACTCTCAAAACGGCCTTCGCCTTTTAGCTATTTTTTAAAGGTAATTAGTTGCAACAGTAGCCCGCTTCTCGCCCATTGACAGCTGGAGATTGGCACCGGCACCCCTCGCAACCCTACAAAGGATAGACGTGTTAGAAAATGGATGGATGGATGGATGGATAGATAGTTGCAACAGAACCTTTTAGGGACGTCCTAGCAAAGGGCGTGTGTATATGCCAAATTCTGTTTTTTATTTATTAACATTTTATATATATTTTTCTCAATTCACTTCACCAACCTAGACTATTTTGTGCAGATCCAGCAAATAAAAAAGGATTAAAACACAGTTACATGACAGAGTGCATTGTAACAGATTAGGTACAAGGCCAAGGGTTTGAATATTTTTGCATGGTACTGACTGCATATTACTGAACAGTGAAGAGACTTCATGGCTGCTAATAAAACAATTGATGTCGGCCCATCTCTACGATGGGACCACTGCTGAGGCTTTTCTTGGTGTAGATTTTATTTCACTCACAAGCTCTGAAAAACGAATTCATGTAATGACTTGATTTAGAAACACAATACAAACATTGGAGGAGCAGTTTAAAATTACAAAGCCTAAAACCCCGTTTAATGATTCATTGTTGGACCTCTCCACCTTAAAATCGAGTACCGACTGAATAATCAGAGTCTGCTCTTTTCTTTGCTAAGCATCAGTTATCAATTCTTTCTTAAATTCCTCAGTTTACAGAAACAGCTACGAATGATGATCTGGAGACATTTCTTGAAAACCAAAGAGACAGAAGTCGTTTCATGTCCGCTTTTTATTCATTACATGATGCCCATATTAGCGGTAGATTCAACACTATTCAAAAATGGTAAGATAATATATTGAGGTGTGATGATGGGAAAGAAGCCATTAGCATAGCTAGATCTGCTTTTCCTCAAACCTGCCTGCACAAGGCTCAAAGTTTTGCACCGCTTAAATGTAATATGAAGTTTATTCTACTTGTCAGAATCCCCATGAGTTTGATTATTTAGTGTGAGGCTCCTGGGGATCCTGCAGTTTTGCTATGTATTCTCACTTTATATTAGTGTTAGATACGGATCCTGTCTTAGTTTCTAAGTTCATTATAATTTTAGTGGTTCTGTTAGAGCTTTAGTTTCCTGCCTGCCTGTCCCCAGTTTAGTATATTAGTGTATTCTATCTTATCGGATCATTCATTATGTATTTCTGTAGAAGCTGCTCTCTCTCCTTCAGTCTAACTACCTTTCCACTTGTTAAATTGCTCCACCTGCGGTCTCTTCTGTTTCCTCCTCTCTTTATTCAGTCAGCCCAGCCATTCTCATTGTTAGGTCCTCTGTTACGCAACCCCTGTTCTGGTTTCTGCTCTGTCACGTTCCTGGTCCCTGTTTTCTCCCGCCAGTCTGTAAGATTGATTGTTTTCTTAAATATACCAGTATTTGCCTGCACTTTGGTCCGACGTCCATCCAAAACTAAACCTCACACTGCTTAATGCTTTGCACAAGATCACATCCCGTATCTTTTCCTTAGGTATCAAATGTCAAAAAGAAATGGGTGCCTTTCATCCGTATTCATAGGAACATAAATTTATTAAAAAACTCTGGAGTTTCAAATCTCAAGGACTGAGCAGCATTTTTACAAACTGGGTCAAAAGCGACTCTGGATAGTTTTATTCTTGGTTTGCCCTCACATTAACTTATTTTTAGTATAAAGTATGTGATAGATTACTGTTGCCTGCTAGGAAGTGATTCTTTATTGACTGGATCAAGGATACAGCTCCCACTGTTGCTTTGTGGTACAGAGAAATGCCCAGAATTATTCCCACAAAAAAGTTACTTCTGTCTTGGGAACAAGGATTAGTTTCTCGATGGAAGATCTTTCCCGCTTATTTATTTGCCAGATGATCTGTCCTAAATGTTGAGGAGGGGTTGGTTGCCTTTAGGGCGCTCCCAGGCCTGGGAGCTGAGCACAAATGATGGCGGTTTTGCTTTTCTTGAACTTGTTTTTTGTTCATTCCTTTTTTTTGTTCATTCCTTTTTTTTTGTCTGTGTTGTTTACTGACGCATCCGCCCCCCCCCCCCCTTCTTTGTATATTATCATCTTGGTAATGACTTCAGATGTTTATGATTTAGATTTTTGCTTGTGCTAAAAATTGATTACTAAAAATACTATTTTAAAAAATGTATTTAGTCATCTCATCAAGACCTACTGGTCTCTGTGCCGCTTTCTTGGTCAGTATCCATTGAGAATTTTTTTATCAATTGATGTTATATAGTGAACTTTACTGTATTTTATCCTAACCAGGGTTGAATTAGAATGTATTTGATTTAAACACAGCCTATCTACATGTTTGATATAGATTAACCATATATTTTTGCAAATAAATTGAATACGTTTGTCCTGTTTCTTGGAATGACAGTTACTGTGAATTGGCTTTAAATGTATAACCTCAGTTGAATCTATTTAACAAAAGAGATGCAAATCCAGGGACTTGAATGATAAATCAAGCACCATGAGCCATTTCTAAATGCTTTTTCCGACTTTAACATTTGCTCAGTCTTTCAGCAACAGAAACACCTCCCAGTAGCGCAGATCCGCTGCTGGGAGTGACGTTTTTACTGACATGCAGGCTTTTATCTTTCCTAAGGTAGATGTCGTATTGATCCATGAAAACAGCTCCACCTCTAGGGTCACATCCCTATTTCACAGACCAACAAAACTCTTTGGACATGTCCAGAAGATTTCTTGCAAAACCAGGTCAACCTTTTATAGCTTTATAAGTTGTTGTTTTCATTTCTTTTCACTTTTTCAACACAAGCATGCGGCACTGTTAAAAAAACACAAACCCAGATATATGCCCTGAAATACTTGGTAATTTTCTTGCCAAATTGTCTTAAGGAATGTCATCATATACCATTTGGAAGCTTTATGGACAGACACAATGTGTTAAAGTCGTATTTTCTGGAGATGTTATCAGCAGTCAGTATCTTACATCCAACAGGGCCCAGAATACATATTTCCCACATGTCTGAAAAGGAAGTGATCCACATAACTGATCGGAGCCGATTGTTGGTGTTTTCGATGGCTGACATTGGGCCTCGGTGTTTCCAACCCAGACTCGCCGACGTTCAACACTCAACTACTCAGCTTGTCGTCCTTCGTATTTTACCGATTTTTGAGATGTAGTGGAAACTGTGCTCTGTCGAAGCATCTGCACTGTTGGAACATCCTTTCACATACATTAAATCACCATTGCAAGCTTTGTAAAAAAATAAATAAAAATGAAACAAATACTTCTGGCTTGTCAAGCTTACTCGGTCGTTTCTTAAGCGATTCTGCCGACCAACATGGCCGTTAGCGAATGAGTACCTGGATATGTCACATTATATCAGAACTATGTACACAAACACAATTTCTCATTGTGAAACAACATCTGTCTCCAACCTTTCCTCTTTGTTGATGCAGAAGCCTAAAGCAGCAATGAAATTTACTGTCTCTCTTGTTAAAAACATGAAAAGATTTTAGGCAAATTCCCTTTTTGTTAAGGTTAATTAACAAATGATTAGTTTTATACAAAGTCTTCTGCCACAATTATTGGTGCTTTGTGCAGTCCCCTTCTGCCAATCAGACAGGACTCATTCATCTCTTATAGCATGTAACAGATCGGAGTATACAGAGGGGAATCTTTGACCATTTCTTCTTGCGCAGGAATGGTCAAAAAGTCACAAGGAGCCAAGGAGGGAGGTTAAACATGTGTCTGCTGAACCATTTTTGTTCTTTATCCTGAGATCCAATGATAGCCCATTTTTAGTTCAATTACATTTTCATATGCAGTATTAGGTTAGCTTAGATAGATTTTTTCCTTAATAAATGAAAACCATCATTTAAAAGATGTATTTTTCCAAAGTCTAAAGGGCCATATACTTTTTTCCAGCAACGTACATATGCATAAAATAAGCATAAAGATTAGTAATCTATATTGCTTTGGTTTTTTTTGCTAGTCTGAGGTTAATCTGCTTTCTGAACAACTTTAAAGAGCACATTTACCAGTCTGTGCGACTGGATTAAGGGTTACTGTCTCTGCTGAGCACAGGGTTGGTTGCCTGGAGTGTATCACAGGGAGAGACGAGCAGCCTGACATTGTTGTGTCTGTTTGGAAGCTGATCCTGAGCCAAAGCATCAATAACTGTACAGACTTGCTCTGTGCAGAATAACTGGAGCATCCTGCAGCCACGTGTCACTGGGTCAGCGGTATCAGACCTGTGTGTCTGCATAGCTGCAAAAAATCCCCACAGAAGAAACAGAAAACGTTGGACAGAGACAAGCATATGGGTGACAAAGCAAAATGTGTGTGAGTGTTTATTAGCAGAGGGGGAAAGTAGGGCATGCTTCACAGCTGAGTAGAGAGCAAAAGAGGAGCTGGCATCAAAAGTAGGCTAAATAATCGTCTCCAGTAATCAAACGGTCTCTTGTTTATTGGAGGGACACGAGAGAAGATAGGAATGTCCATGTGACCTAAACGTGAGCGCAACCGCTCACATAAAGGCTGACAAGCTGGTGCCCCACTAACCTCAAAAGATTAATAAAGACAGAGAACATTTGTTTTTTTTTTGTTTCCAGTCTATTTTTCTAATTAGCTACCATAAACTTCAATGTTTTCAGTTTATTTATTACCAGGGTGGTGAATAAATTTACTGTTTTCTCTGCTGTGCGTCCTCCTCGCCACAGCTCCACGGGAGATTCCAGCGGCAGTCACATGTGTCCTGCAGAGCTGTGGAAAAGGCCAACCCGTCTAATGGGTGGCACGGCATACATGGCTGTCCTTTGTGTGGGACGGGATGTGCAGGACTGCATTGTGCGGCTTTGTGAGTAAAAGGCGACGCAGGCCTTTTTAAAAAAGAATCTCCGGATGAATGCGTGTAAAAGAGAGACGCTCTTTGCTTTGTTAAACACTACAAACCTCAATACATTCTAATGGGATTTTATGTGATAGGTCAGGCTCCCACCTGAGCTGTGGATTTCTGCAGGTCCTCCAGAGTTGCCATGGGCCTCTTGGCTGCTTCTCTGATACGTCAACCATTTCAGTCGAGGTGGTTGGCCACATCTCCGTAGATTTGCAGTCATGCAATTCTTCCTTCGTTTTCAGATGACGGATTCAAACATGGGATGTTCAAAGCTTAAAACCTCTTCACAACTTTCTCTCTGATCCGTCTGCGTTTATTAGTCTTCACGGTGTTTGTTTGTTTGTTCACTGATGTCTGAAAAACCATCCAGAGGTATTCAAGAAGAAGGGGCTAAAAACAAAAGCACACTTTGGAGATTTGTAAAAAAAAATAATAATAAAAATACCTTGCAAACTATTGGACCTTTTTCTTCCATTTCACAGGTATGGACCACTTTGTGTTGATCTGTCACACACATTCTCAATAAATGTACTGAAGTTTGCTTTTGCAACACGACAACATGTGACCAGGCTCAGGAAAGCATCGGAAAAACGGTTTGATCTTTTGAGCACTGTCTGAGCTTTTGTACGGTGTGCACTAACAGGCAAATATGCTACACGAGAGTAACGTGACTGAACTACTCTTGCTCTAAAATATGCATGAGCTGCATTAATAAATTACAACCTGTTCCTGCAGCATATACACACAAAAGTCCATCATCTCTTGTCAGCCATTGCACACATCCCCCTCAAGAGGCTTGTTTTGCGGGAGCTGAAAGTAGGACAGCCTTTGGACTCCCTCTGTTGATGCATCCGTTTAAAAGCTTGAATCGGGCTTTGGGCAGAGAATGTTTGAGACGAGAAATTGGAAATAGACGTTTTTACCTGTGTTTGCATAAAAAAAAATGCAAAGGAGGGGGTGAATGTGCTCCGCTGGAAAGCAGGGACAACAGACGGGGGAGACGTCAGGGAATTCATCCCTGGTGTCCTCTGAGAGATGTTTTTTATTTTTGTTTCACTGAGGTGGAGCAGGTCAAGAGCAAATCCTGCTGCACACAAACCTGAATATAAACCGGTTTTCCACCGGTGGACCGACTGATAAAGTTTCCAACTTCTTTAGACACGTATTGAACCTTACAATAATACAGTTTAGTGTAAAAATGGATCAAAAAATAAATCATCAGCCATGAGATATTGGTTCTTCAACCACTTTAAGAGAAAGACTACATTTAAAAAGGACATCATGAGGTGTGTGTGTGCCTGTTTCTGTTTCCAACAGGGGGTGAGCCGGTTCAACAGGTCCCATGTTGGACTGGAGGCTTTGAGTATCCAGGTGCTAGAATCCTATATCAGGGCCAGTGCTGACCATGGGTCTATATCAAGAGCCGGCTTGGGTTTCAGCCCCCGGGCAGAGGATTATTCTGAGAAAGAGGGGTTCTGTCCAGCCTGAAATAACTGCTCTGAACTTGCCCCGAGTTAGGCACACAAATGAAGAACAGGGGATGGAGGAGAAGAACGTGGCTGGATCCGCACCTCATGCACCCTCAGCTTTTCTTCCAGTAAGGAGCTTTAAATAAGTGCTTTGAAAGAGGAGAGAGTGCATCCAAGAGGGAGTTCTGGGAAAGAGCGGAGAAAAGGAAAATGTCAGCGTGCCAAATAGAGCAGCTCTGCACACAGGCCGAGCATTCCTCATCCTTGTAGACCAAGACAAACTTTGGAGCATAGGCACATAACTCTGAGCCAGAGCCAGGTGTCCTTGCTGAGTACCGCCTTTATTTTTAAAGATAGGGGGAAAATATATAAAAAAGTTTATAATAATTAAAACTAAAAATTAACATAATTAACAGTACTCTCCCATCCTTGTATGAAATAGGAATAAGATTTCCTTAGTGGCAGTTTTTGTGTTATAATGCAGCAATTGTTTACAGAAAGTGGCAGGTTATGCATGTACAAAGGCGCTCTGTTGTGTTTGTGTGAAGCATGTAACAATTGTGCTGCTCTGGCCTATCTAAGGTGAAAAGAGGTTTTCACCTTCAATTGGATTTAAATAAAAAATTTGTTTAAAGAATGCAAAACCTGCCACTAAAAAATCAGGATGGCAGTATATATTACTTAGAAAAATCTGCCTATTAAGCCTGAGTAGTGGTCCAACACATGCCCAAAAATGCTCAATCTTCTCTTTAGACCACAGTCCCATCCGCCAGTTGAAATGTATTTTCTCTAAATGGAGTTTAGTTTGCAGCCACAGGTAAGATATGAGATTTGCACTGTATGATAAACTTCAGTTGAACCACCACAGTTTAACCATTTTACAGTATAAAAACAAATAGAAACAGTTTTTTCATGGCGGCTGCTAAGAGAATGTTTCAGATTTCATTATGTCCGCTATGACATTGATTGTTGTCTTTTGGGGGAGAAAAGTACATTGGTAAAATAATTATTAGCTCAATTACTCAGAAGACAATGCTAACTCCTCTGCTTTGTTGCTTGCTCAAGCTTTTAGAATGCTGGGGTGAGTGGATCTTCATCAAACCAGATAGAGCATCTGAGCATTTAAGCATGAGATTAAACAATGCTTTTATCGGGTTATTCCAGCACCATTTGTGTCATACTTGTGTTGATTCTGTAGCATGTGCCTTGTGTAAACTCAGCACCTATGTAGGGGCGAAGATCCTGCTAAGGCATTTTTCAACGCGTTTAAAAGTCAACGGTAGCCTGGCTTAACTGGACATCACAACACATATGCTACAGATGAAATTCAACATTGTAATTGGGTTGTAAGAAACAAAGTGAAAAAGAAATGTTACTTAGGATAAAATGTTTCAGAAATATTTCAGCTTTAACATGTTAACATCCTATTTGCTTTCAACATTATTTCACACCAACAAGCAGGGTTGTGCCAGTTTCCACCAAATAAACATTTTGCAAAACATCTCAAATGTATCTGCATGGAGTCCTTCTGAAGATCTGATGTACTCTTCTTATATATCTGAAGGTTCTAACAATGAAAGGGATCCAATACATGGTACAGGGGGCACTCCATACCTGCATACATTTCTATATAGGCACAGAATCCTTTCTTACAGAGCAATAATGGAGAGTTTATTGTTTCACATTTTGAACTTAAAATGACAGCGAAACATTTTAATTCTTATTTTACTACACCTGTTTTAACCTGGATGTCTCATTGAGATCAGATATCTCTTTTACACGGGAGATCTGGCTAAGACAACAGACACTTAAATCCAAACTGTATAAAAAATAATTAAATTCCGTTCAATTCAATTTTATTTATATAGCACCAATTCACAACACATATCATCTCAAGGCACTTTACAAAGTCAGATTCAATCACATCATACGCACAGATTGGTCAAAAAGTTTCCCATCTAAGGAAACCCAGCAGATTGCATTGAGTCTTGACAAGTAGCATCCTCTGCGCTCTTTCCTCCTGAAAGAGCATAGAGTCTCAATGGACAGTCATCTGCATTGTCAATGGTTTTGCACCATCCCTCATACTGAGCATGCATGAAGCAGCAGTGGGGAGAAAAACTCCCCTTTATCAGGGAGGAAAAACCTCCAGCAGAACCAGGCTTAGTGTGAACAGCCAAATAACAGAGCAGACAAATAATACTAAATAAGTGAAAGAAAATGAAAAACACAATGACCTCTCATGAAAAACAACAATATTTTTCTTTCACTAGTCCTAAAATCATAATGGACATGAGCATTTTGAGTTCATGGACTCTGTTGAAACGCAAATGTAATCAACACTAAACTTAGTAATCAGGCAATGAAGAGATGGATTGTGGTATATAATGAACATTTCATTAGGAATGTGAATTCTAATGGGAGATGGTTTCATTTTATAGTAAAAGTCCAATGTAAAAAAGCAAGCAAAATACATTATTTGTATAAATATCAATCAATAAATAAATACCAATCCTGTTTTTCCATGGTGCAAATTATTCCAAAATATAAATACTTTGGAACTGAAGAACACTGTATGCAAGGTTCTCCTGAATAGGTTTGGGCTGAGCATGGAGGGCGCCACACAACAAAGTAGGAATTTCTAGAATACATTAATAATTCTTAGGGTTTGGTTTTTCTTTTTTGTTAGTTTTTTGTTGTTGTTGTTGCCACTTTGGGTGTTTTTAACTCACATGATTTAAAGATCCTAATTATGTCTCACTGCTTTTTAGTAAGCAGTAAAAATCTCAAAACTACATGCTGAACATGATTTAGAGATCCTCTTATTTTGTGACCACTTTTGACCAAGATCCACCACTCGAAGAAAGAAACACAAGCAGTACACTGAAAAGTGTGCGAGTTAGGTCGTGGCTTTTCAAACACTATTAATACGCTACGTTACACAAGCGCACCAGGTGTGCACTTTAGTACACCCTGCTCTCCCGGTTCCCTGGGAGACGAACAAAGCTCAACAAAGATCAGCGTATTTCAGCTTGAGGCAGATTCATCTACAGTGTCTTTAAACATGTGTGGGATTTTATGTGATCAACTAACACAAAGTAGAACATAATGTCGCACTGAAAACAAAAATATTACAGACACGTAGTGGCCGGATCATGCTAAGAGGAGGCTTTTTGTCAGAGGACTACTGAAACTGGTCAAAGTCAATAGAAAGATGGGTGGAGGCTGAGACTGAGGCAGACATGTCGTTGATCACAGACTCAGAGGTACAATGAATTGTTTTATCTCAAATTGATGTGCTAGAAGTGGCTTAGTCAAAGTCCAGACCTCAGTCCAGGTGAGAATCTGTGGCAAGACTTGAAGATTGATGTTTACAGAAGCTCTGTATGCAAACTAACTGAGCTTGAGTTGTTTTGTAAAGAGCAATGGACAAATACTTCAGTCTCCCTGGATGTAAAAAGCTGGAGTCATAACCCAAAAGGCCTGAAGTTGTAATTGCACCGAAAGGTGGTGACGGAGAAGGGCTGAAAACAAATGCTCATCACAAATATCAGATTTTTACCTGTAAAAATAAAAATATAACATATATATGTGGCGAGTTACGGTAACTAAATTAAAGCACCACAGCAACAAACTTTTTGTGGTTTGTGCTTGAAGCCTGAAATCTTGGCTGCAAATAACTCAACATTCTTCAATTCACAGTCACTAGGGTATTGCACCGTCACAATTTATATTTGTATTTTTTTTTTATTTTTATAAAATACAATTTGTCTTTATTTCTGTGACATACCAAACTGCTGTCCTATGTGACAAACACCATTCATTGCTCTCCAAACATGATGTAAAAAGAAGGGTTTCTCTGCCATCTAGTGGCCAGTGGCGTTACTGCGTTTCACTTTCAGCCATCAGTAGAAACCACAGAGCAGATGCCACTGAATGGTGAAACTTAAGATAAATTAAGAAGTTAAATGACACTTTCTCTAATCATTTATGACTTCTAGTTTTCAACAAGTATCAGCTCTATAACTGAAATATGTTTTTTTTTTTAAATGCAGCTATTTTATCCTTTCTTGTTTAGATGGGAACTGGGAAAAAATTATGTAACCCACCCTTGGTCTGAACAAATAAAAAGTAAATGGTCTTTAAATTCGCTATAGCAGAAAAACATAGAACAAAAGCACCACATATCTTGAATAGAGCTGTTTTTCTCAATAAAGATGAGACACAATTGCAGGCTAAGCTTTAACCTGATCCTGCTCAGCCTTCCTTTTGTCCGAACAGTCAAAACAATAACAGGATCACAGCATCTAATGTTAGAAGAGTAAGCTGACAGTATATAAAATCCTTTTTATAACAGCGGTCAGTTCTTGTCATATCAACCCTGATAATGAAGCAATACCTAACATTACAGGGTTTATTTTTGTTGGACTGACATAACTGCGTGTAGACAAACCATAATGTTTACATAGGTATAAGTTTAGGAGTGGTGCCTTTATCATATTACTCTCTTCATGAACTTAATGATCCTCCTCTAATAAAAGCTGAAATTCCCACTGCTGTGATTCAGGGTACTTAATACCCTGTGTAATTACTTCCTTGAATCTTTGCCAAAGCTCTAATCTAGGATCAAATGGTGGACTGACAACATTCTTCAGACATACGCTGCAGCAGGGTAATATTTCTCATCTGAGTAGGATTCCTTTTGAGTGCCTCCCTGTAGAGGTTTATCGAGCTTGTCCCAGTTCTGGGAGACCCCAAGACCAATACTGAACAAACCTGAGATTCTAGGTGGTGCCGTGAAAAATCAACCCTTCCCCCTCCTAATTTAGCTTTTTAATTAATATTTTAATTGTCAAACACTTTTTAATATGAAAGAAGAAACCTGAGAAAGTACGAAATATAGTTTTAAAACGCCACTACGACCACAATAATGATGCCCTGTGTGAAAAAGTATATATCCTCTTTATTAAAAAAAAACACTTAAAAAAAGATCAGCTAGTCTGGAAAGGGTTACTAACCCAGTTGCAAAGTGTTAGAAACTCCAGCAAATTACTGTAAGCTAATCACAAATAAAGAAAACATGGAACAAAGGTGATCCTTCCCAGAAGTGACTGCTCCACCAAAGTTACAACAGGCGTTACGTCACTGAGCGGTCCAGTAGGTCACAAAAGAAGCCAGAAGCCTCTGTTAAGGCCAGTGTTTATTTAACAATAAAAGAGCGTTTGGGGGAAAACCATATTCTGGAAAGCAAAATAGTGCTGACCAAAAAGAACACAAAGGCTCGTCTAACGTTTCCCAAAAACATCTCGATCAAGACTTGTGGGAAACATGCAATGGACATCCAAGACAGTATTGGAACTTTGTGAAAGCTGTCCATTATGGAGGGCTAAGAGTGCCAGAGTGTAATAAATAAATAACTCATGAAATAACTGTTTAAATGTGTCATTAATTAAATAAATTGTCCCTGTTACCAGAGGTGTAAAACAAACACAGTATGTTCATACCAACAGTCAAACATGGTGTTGTTAGTGTAATGGTCTGGGGCATTTGTGCCGTTTCAGGACCTCGGGCATCATGTACGAAGTGAAACTTTCTGGGCTATTTTAAACACACAATTGTGTGTTTCCCTAAAGCCAAGTTTCACATTGTATCTGGTTCAGGAGTGACTTAAAACCCCTTAAACAGTCGGCCTCAGCTAAATTGCTCCTATTGGTTTAAGGGCCCACTGGTGGACCCTTGATGGTTAAGGGGTAAACACAATGAATGTGACAGCGGTACGCCCATGTTCTGGTTAGGTCACACACAGGACCGCTGACTACGGAAGCGGCCCAAGCTCCATAATCCTCTCAGTGGTTGCTTAGGCATCTTTTTTCCAGCTGGTTTTTCCCTCCACTAAACTTTTCATAAATGGGCTTAGATAGAGCACTCTGTCAACAACCAGCTTCTTGAGAAATGTGCTTTTTGCCACCGCCATGCCTGAATTTCCCCATTGTGGGGCAATGAAGGATTTTCTTATCTTATCTAATCTTATCTTACCTTCTGTTGCTTGACTGTTTGTATGACTACTGTCACGCCAACGGCCTCTCCCAAGACAAAACATAACATTTCCTCTTTGAGATTATTTTATTTTTATATTATTATATTTTTTTACAATGTTGCCTTGCAGAAAGAAAGTTCTGGGTTTGAATCATGGAGTTAGCGGGTTCTCCCTGTGCACATGTGGGTTCTCTCTGCATACTCCGGCGTCCTCTCACAGTCCAAAAGCATGATTATTAGGTTAATTGGTCTGGGTGTAGTGTGTGAGTGTGTGTGCATGGTTGTTTGTCCAGTGTGTCTCAAAATAAAGAGAGATGGAGGGTCTATCCATATTATTACTATTCCACAAATATTTCCCTTACATTACTGAAATAAATATTGTTTCCCAAAATTCTTATTTATTTAGATGCTCCTGTGAGTGATTTGGGTGCTATTTGAAACAGCAGTCTTAATTGGTTAATTATAATAATAATTAAAAAAAGCCCTAACCTTGAGGTAACCTGTAGCCCTTTGGTCAGACATTAGTGCGTCTATTTTTGTCCCCCCCCTTGTTGGTGCCATCTTTGTTAGAGGGTCTTTTCCTTTTTAAGACAATACAACGACGAAAAAAAACCCGGCATACAAAGCAGAAGAAGCCACACAAACATAAAAAAAAATCCAGTGAAATAACCGGTTTCCTCGTTCTGGTGTTAAAAGGTGTGTAGCTGGTGTCTGAAACTGTGGTTTCCTCAGAGGTACGTCTCCTTTAAGGGACGATACCCCCCCCTCCCCTCCCCAGCTATGACGTCAGAAGTAAAACCTGCTGGCTGCCTGTCCACTGGAAAGTGAAGTGTCTCGGAGCTGTGGGTGTCGGACTTTCTCTGTTATTTGTCTCTTCCTCTGTGGTTTCTGTCGCCTTCGAGGTCGTTTTGCTCTTCGCGATTTATCTACAGCGAGGCCGAAACCACCGTAGCCGACTTGGAGGATGTTTTAAGAAAAGTTCCCTCGGCGGTTTTTTTGTTTCTTTAGGAACCGGTGGAAGGCGGACACCACCGGAGATGGATAAGCTAACCGATAGCTCGCTCGTTAGCCGAGAAGCATAGATCACCAGAATAGACTGGAGCTAACATGCTAACAGCTGTCTAACTTAGCATTTTGTCGGCTAACCGAGGGGGGGCTTTAAATCCCCCGTAACGCCAGTATTACCCTCTGCTTCGCCCCGGGCTTTGTTGCTTTTCCGCCGTGTTCAGTTTGTCAGAGGCCAGCGAAGTCAGGAAGACTCGGCTTCTGGTCCGACAAGGTGAACGGCGGCGCGGCATTGTCGAGAAGCGGCGGCTAAGTGACCCCCCCCCCTCCTCCTCCTCCTCCTCCTCCTCCCACCAGCTCAGTCACCCAGACTGTGGACATTATGCTGTCTAACGCTCAGAACCAGCCACTGTTTCCGAACCCGGCGGGCCAGCAGAACCCCACGGGCCAGATCCACGCCAGACCGCTGCAGATCAAGAAGAACGCCATCACAGACGAGTACAAGATCACCGGCCAGGTGCTGGGGCTGGGCATCAATGGCAAGGTGGTGGAGATCTTCGAGAAGAAGACCGGAGACAAATACGCGCTGAAGGTGAGCCTCGGCAGTCCCACGGAGGCCCACTGTTGGTGGATTTTTTTTGTGTAGCTGACGCCACTGTGGGACCGGCATTACGAAATCATGTAATTGGCGGTGAAAGTTCACTGAGAACACGTTAAGCATCTAAAAGTTTGGGTGATTTGAATTAGTGCGTCCAATCGTTTTGGTCTTTTTTTTTTAAAGTCACGTTGCTTGAAGTTCCTCAATTCAGATTGTTCTTGTTGGTTCTGCTTTTGCAGCCATTCTGTTACTCTGAGAAATACTGCAGTAAATATTGGTGGTGTGGTGACACAGCTCTGACTTGTGTGTGTGTAAAAAATTTTCAGGCCCCCACATATCTTGACACACCCATTTTGTCCTTAGTAGGCCTTCTCACAGGTTCATCAGCAATGACCTGACGTCTTAAGTTCATTCGTTCCCAGGCTGCATTTATTTTTGTTTTCAGTGATTTTAAGCTCAGGAATTTGGGTGGCGGCGTGCTGTGATGAAACTACGTGCACCGTGATGATGCAGGAGAACCATGGCTCCTGTCAGCAGGAATTTACCACCTTCCCCTCCCCAGAAACATGCGGAACAATGGGGCACCTGAATCTGGGTTACTGGCTTGGAGTTTAATTAAAGCCAAAACACTCCTGCGACCAGCCGCTTTATCCTGGCTATGGTTATGTATTAATCAGGGCGGTGTTTAAAAGTAGGCCGAACCTTCCATCAATGGCGATCATGTAAAAAGCTCATAGCAGGAAAACACCCATTTTACTTTCAATGGCTTTTTTTAAAGTTGTATTTAAGTTGCTTTTGATATTGAATGAGTAAAATATACAGTATTCTGTTATTTGTTTTCATAATTCAAGTTTGCCTTAAATAATTATATAAATAATTATAGTGAAGATTCATAAGTCTAATGACGGACTGAAAAATACAGGGTGCTGTTAGTGTGGTGAGAATTGCTAAAATATCTGCGATTGTTTCCTGGAGCGGTGCTTTTTAACATTACAATGTTAATCATATTTGATAACCTTCCTATTAAAAACTCAGATTTTTTTTATTTTTTCTGATTGGTATTGGAACATAGCTTATCTGGTGCTTTTGTTTCATTTACTGAATTTATTACCCCTCAAAGAAGGCTTTTTGGAGATGTTTTTTTTTTTAATCTTTTATCAGGAATCAACATGAGTGGCCCTGTGCCTCCGCTAAGCGCTGTAGTTTCTACCGTTAAGTAAAAATAAGTGTTATTCCATGATCGCAGCAAATACAAAACCACAATTTCACTGATATTCATTCTTAAACAGTACCTCAAGGAATTTATCAGTATATGCCACTGTCACATTTTTGATAAAGGACAGAGAAGTAGGAAATGAATATAGAGAGATTTACCAAACTGCATATAGTTTATTTCCTCTGTACCAGATAAAGTGTTGCCTGATGCAGTGAAGTTCTTACTATTTTTTTTTTCTTTCCAAACTGAGGGAATTAGTCATTTCCTTTAAAGCTCAGGGCTGGACACTTTTTTTTCCAGGAAGTCAGCATTAATTCATCAGCAGTAATTTGGCCACAAAAGAAATAAAGGCCTGTTTTCAGCACATTTTAACCAAAAAGGGACATATATCCATGATGAATTCAATATAATGCTGAATATCCATAACGTCATAAGCCTTTTCCAAAGTAAGCGTGTTCCACAACAGGATTGAACAAAGCCCATTTACTGTGCCGAATGAACTGTACATGTGCAAAAATGCACTTTTCTTTCACGTTTAATTTCACATCGCTCTACTTCCTCTGATTTTGTTTTTAAACACGGCGAACATTTATTCTCCTTCACTCAGTAAAGACACCAGCAATGAAGTGTTGTGTATAATTTGCTCGCTGATGGTACAAATATCAGATTTGGGAATCACTGACCGCCCGTCACCCGCTGATCTCTTGCAGCTTCTCTACACAGTACCAAGGAAAAGTTTTGTCCCGCTTACCCATTCAACAAAAATCCGTGAATGACGAGTGCAGACTCTGACTGCATCGTGCAGAAATGTAATATTGGTGGTAGGGAACCCGCCATGACGAGCTTTACTTGTTCTCCCATAGGTTGTGGGTTCTCGTGTTTACACTTCCCTTCCAGCACTGTTATCTGTTTAGAACAGGTTCCTCCTGGGCTCACCTTGAGATGATGACACTTTAGTGACCAGCAAATTTTGGCTTTAAATTGTCTCTAATCTGCAGCTTAGCAGAAAACCCATGGCAGGCTGCAACGGGACGCTGCTTTATGAGGTACAACCCCTGAAGATCCCCGTCTGTCCCGGTCAATGATTAATGAAGGGCAAACGTCTCCAGAGAGGAACACACACGCTGCAGACTGAGACACGTCCGCATTTAGCAAAGACATAAGGATGAATTTACCTTTTCTGGACTACAGCGAGATGCGTGGCGTTAGCTCATGCAGCTACTATGCAAATCTCTAAATAAATCACACCCTGGTGAAGCCCTGCGTGGCCAGCCAGAATCTGATCTCAACACTACTCATGTGTGCAGTAAACATCGCCAACGCGCGCATGTTTAACTTAAATCTGCCCACTGTTATGAGTCAGTTTGTGTTTTAAAATAACATATAAATGGAAATCTTTGGTAAATGAAGCAGCCAAGATTGGAAGTTGTGTTCATTGTTATTGTGGCTTTAGGTGGATATTCTCACTGCTGGTTTCTACTGGGTGCTGCTGTGGAAGTAGACCAGTATACTAACCAGTATGTTAGCAATGTTTTTAGTAGCCAGCTATTATATTTAGGTTTTACGTAATCTGATATTTATAGGATTTGAAAAGTAAAGTCTCAAGAGTTGATTGGTTAAAACCCAACACTAGTAACAAAGCTGCTGGACTAAAAAAGCAAAACATTGCAGGTTATGATTGATGATTTTACCATATGTGGCCTGTTATCTAAAACCCTATAACTCTGAACATATTATACCCGTATGAGGTCAATATTATACGGCAGTGTTTTAGTTGTGCATTTTATAATCCAAAGCTACGTCAGAGGTGTTAAATATGTCAGGCTACTGCGCTGCATGTTGAAGGGTGGCAGAAAAACATCCAGCGTCTTAAATCACAGCAGGGAGCTGGAGTACAAATCCAAAGTTTTTCCACACACAAAGCTACGTGTATGAAGTCTGCCTTAATCCTCAGCTTGTAGTTTTTTTGTTTCTTTTTCTTTTTACGTGAATGTGCTTTCCCATGACAGTCTGACAGGATCCAAGATATATATAAAGGTTGTTCTAAAAACAGGAAAAGGCATCTGCTATGTTCCACCTTTTTAAAGTGAGGATGTTTATGACAAAGCGTAAAAATAAAATGTTAACTGTTTACAGCAACGCTATGATGCTGATTTCAGAATTTAAGTCGAGGACTAAAGGCCTTGCCAATAAATGATTAAATTTCTCTTTTAAGAATGATTAACATTTTTTTTTCTTTTTTTCTGGATAGTTGAAAACAGCAGCCTTAATAAAATTTTTATATCAAATAAATCGATTTCTCAAAATCCACCTAAAGTTATAGAGCTGTCTTTTTCTGCTTTGGTCAGATTTTATTATTGCAGTAAAATATTCAAGGTCACCAAGACCTGGGTATTAAGGACCGGGGAACACCTATAGACACGATTACTTTATAAATGTAACACACTGCAACAACGAATTGCTAAAAATCAACAATTAAAAGCGTTGGTAACGAATTTCATCTTCGATTTGCGTTTAATCCGTCACTCGCCATGTCCGGAGTCGCTTACCTCACCTGCAGGCCGTCGTCAATGCTGACCGGCTGCAGAGCGACATGATCGAAGCTAGGCGGAGCGGAGGCATTATTAAAATTCTGCTTTTTTGTACTAAATTCTACGAATGTCGACACTGACAGCAGCTCGAACCAAGTCCTCAAAAAATACGGAGCACGTCGCACTTCACAAACCAAGACCAATAAATAACATGAGAATTGACATGGCACAAAAGCTCCACAGCGATGATACAGGAGCTGAAATAACATGGAGTTGAGTGCAGTCCTGCGTGGCCGAAGTCGTGCTTCAGGTTTCCGCCTTAACGTCAGTCTGGTAGCTCGTCTAATGCGGCTGTTAGCTTGTTAGCTGGTAAATGACAGGAGCCTGTTTAAATGCGCAACGTTCCCTGAACTGATTGAAATGTGTTCGGTTTAAAAAGGAAAGAAAGTGTCCCGAATGCACTGTTTATATGGGCTCAAAATCAAATAATCTGATTGTGATCTGATTCTTGCTCCAAGTAGAAACTCTCCAAAATTAGCAGCGTTGATGAATTTGCAAAAAACTGCAGAAGTTTTATACTTCATGTGGAGAAAAAAACAAAAAAACAACAGATGCAGACGTGTGTTGGTTCTGACTGTTCTGAGCGCACAAAATGGACCGGCACCAGGTTCTGAATGGTTGAGAACTCCTGCTGTTACTGTTGAGAGAGCGGGAGGAAATGATGATCATCCTAAAATGTTCTGTGCTGCTCAGCGCTGTGGCTCCATCCTCCACATGCATGCACAGTAAGTGGATGAGTGTTTAGATGGACGCTGATCGGATTATGGATCATAAACCAGCCCTCTCTATCAGAATACAGTGTCATTCTGATGGTAATAATTTGTTGATTTAAGTTTTAATGTGCTGACAAAGTCGGAGTGAAGGTACTGTATGGGAGAGAGGAGCAGGGCTCTAAACTAACTTTTCAAGAATCAAGAGTTTTTTTTTTTTTTGCTGTTATGTAACCATAATGAAATTTTGGTGAGACACTCAGAATAAGAGGCAGACCTGAATTAAAAACACTTAGAGAAAAACAAGACATAAGCATCCCTAAAGGACACCCTCAAAAATGCAAAACCCTCAGAGGAAATAAAAAGTATTAAATATCTAACATCCTTTTTGACTCTTTGGAAAAAAAATTAGAAAACTTGTAGAATAAACGTCCTTGGAAGAAAAATATGCTAAAGGACAAATGTAGCATTTAGTATTTACATAAAATGCAGCTTGTACTGAAGGTCTATGAATTGGGCTGGATGTTTATTTGAATTTCAGAAGTGGTGTTTTTGCACTAGTTGCATTTTTATGAGGTTCAATCAAACTGCATTGACACCCCAGTTTTACAGCTTCACTTATGTTGTGTTAAATTGCTGTTCATATAGACAACATTGAATATTAAATGGTTGACTTGGTCAAGATAAACTTCATTATTTGAAGCAAAAATATTTATTACCCAATATTGTACAACAAAGACACCTAAGTAGTAACTTGTTTTTGTGCACTTTTTTGCTTTGTCAGTGCAAATGTTCTATTTGCAAAAAAGAATTGGAAATAATAATAAAAAAAATTCAGATTATTTGTAAAAATAATTGACAGATTAATCGCTTATTAAAATAATCATTAGTGTCAGCCCTAGTAATACTGTTGGTTTTCCCCTTATTAAATATAATATGAAATAAAAAGTACCTGAGTAAAATCTAGATATAAATAATGTCATGTTTAGTCATTTACAAAGCCAATTGTTACTCACTAACTTACTTCAGGGTTCTAACCAGCGCATTTCAACACATCGGGCTGTTCCACTGAAATACGCTGAAGCTTATTAAAAATGCGTGTATTCAGATGATTAACCAATCAGCCCCCACAGATGTACAAAGTGTTGAGGTATAGCTACCACAACGCGATAGGGGTGGATGTGTTACAATCAAAAGGGTTGCGAGTTTGACTCTTGCTTCCTCCCCTGTCATTTGTAGATGTGCAAACAACCACTGGTTGCTAGGAAACTTGCTGATATGATGTACCAACCTGAATATTTATTTATTCACAGAAAAATACTTTTTTTTGGGCCACATATTAAACAATTAAGATACTTTTTAAGAAAAAAAAAAACGTTCATAGAGCCCTGCTGTAGGTAAACATAAGTTTAATACTTAAGAAGTGTTTGTTTTGGATGTGTTGACAGAGTCGGTTGTATCTCATCTATCGTGTATCTGCAAATGTAATGTAGTGACTTCATGTTGCTACAACGTGTGCCCTTGTTGGACCAGATTTTATCCTAATGTTTGCACAAGAACTCATTTTAGTTTGGCTTTTCAGTGCCACTTTTGTTGTCCTCCGTATACTTGGATTTAATGAGTACAGTTCCATCTCATCTTCTACAAAGACAATAGCTTCTGTAGTCGGCTGAACCCGTGGCCTCTTACGAACAGAACTTGCATTTGTGTTTGACTGAAGCTGCCCTTAGATTTAATATCTAATGCCCTTGTAATGTATCATGCCTAATATAACCCGCCTCTCTAAATCCAGAGCTTGTGCCGGTCCTCCCAAGTGTCCTGTTACAGAGACGTTCTGAGGTTGTGACGCACCTTAGTGTGTTGTTTAACAGAGATGACATTTTAATACTTAGTAAAAAAAAATGCCTTAAACAAACTAAGTATGTGGATCAAGGCCTTATTTTGACCTAAATAAAAGGGGGCTATAAAACTAAACAGCACAAGGTAACATATGTTATTAGTGACAAGGATAAAATCTATTATTTTATAAACCTCAGTGCAATATTTTACTCATTAATATTAAACTTTAGCTAATGCCAAGCAATGCAGCGTTTCTTATGATCTAGATTTTTCTAAACACGTTGTCTTAAACTTCATAAAGTTCAATATTTCACCTACATTAAATAGTGGTTAATATTTAATATACATTTTCAATATTAAATTTTCACCAGTATTTGAAGTCCTCATCATGTCATCTCATCTAAAATAACAAAACAGTACAATTTTTATTTTTGCTTCAGATTTTCTGGGAAAAATTAATCAGAGCGTCAGATTAGCAATTACTATCTTTAGATTTGCTTAGCCTTAAATTTTCCTTAATTTAAAACTTGGATTTTTTCCCTCTGGCAATGAATGCAAAAGGCCATCAAAAAGTTGAATATATGACCCATAGAAATATTGGTTCTATTATACTTCTTGGTTGTTGTTTTTTTTTTTTTTTATCACAAGCAGGATATCTGACTTATTAATGCTGCTTTGTGCATTTCTCCATGACAGATTTTTAGCAACAGTTGTTTACATTAGAAACTAAAAGCTCAAAGAAAAGATAAGAGTTGTTCTGCTAACCCTGCCTTTATGGGTCTTTGATGAGATTTAAATCGATTCCCTATGCCTGCAGCTGATGCATTTCCTTTCAGTGTTCGTCTCCATGTGGCTCTTTGTATAACCTGGGCTGCTTTAACATGCCATGCAGCGGGTTTTTGTCGTAATGTTAAAGCATTGTCGTCTGTTTGTCGACGCTACGCAGAGGAGATCTCTAAGTATTTGGAAATGACGTGGTGTTGGACTAAGCTCGGTTTTCATAATGGACTGACGAGCTATGCACTGTGACGTCTCTTCAAGGATAAAATGTAAATACACAGGAGGAAAGCTGGGCGGCTGACTGTGACTGCCTGGAATAAACTGAAAAGAAAACGGCCGTCCATCTATTGTCTATACCCGCTTTCCCATGTAGGGCCGCAGGAGACAACCACGCAGAGAGACCATTAACCTGACAGTTGTAGGCTGGAGTACCCCGAGAGGACACATGGAGAAAGAAACCAGGCTGGGATTCAAACCCAGGACCTTCATGCTGTTAAGCAGCAGTGCTACCAATTGCACCCCTGATTAAACATGTTGACGTGGATTTTGAAGTAGTTGCAATTTGCGTCCAGATTTGAAAGTTGTGAAAGTCACTTCAGAATGTACACATCCCTTTTTAAAAGGCTTGTGGTTTTTTTTTTTTTAGGATGTAAAACGAGTCGTTTGCATTGTTCTCTACAAATAAAACCACGTTTATCCTCCTTTCGTTCATTTGAATGACAATTAGGACTCGTACACTGCGAAAACGGATCTAAAAATAAGTAAAATGTTCTTAAAGTTAGTGTGTTTGCCCTTGATTTGAGCAGGTAAATAAAATTATCTGTGGTCAGTATTTTGACCCCTAAAATAAGATAATTAGACATCCTGCACTTTAAAAAATAAGATGATGGAGATGAGTTGTTCCTATTTTAAGTACAAAAATCTTATTCCGTTGGCAGATCATCTTATCTACCTGCTCAAATCAAGGACAAATACACTGTTTTTAAGAACATTTTACTTATTTCTAGTTCCGTTTTTGCAGTGTAGTACTGCTGAAAAATCAAAACCCTCTCAATGTTCAGCCTGCTTACAGACACCAGATGTTTTGGGGTTAAAACGTATTTGTATTTTTAACTACTCCTAACTTTTCCCACCTTGACTAAACAACCTACCAGTAAGCCAAATCTGTGTTTAAAAAAAAAAAAAAAAATTCCAGGCTGCAATGCTGCCACCTCCCTGTTTCAGTGTGGGTATGGTGTTATTTCTGTGATGCGCAATGTAGATAGGATTAATGGCCCAAAACCTCAAGTTTGGCTTTTATTTCAAGGTTTTAGGAGATTTTAGCCAAGCCTGGGTGGTTTTCTGGGTGAACTGTCTTGCAACCTTGTCTATCGCTATATGAAAAAGGGACTTGCCTATTGTCACACGTCGGAAAAACAAAACTTGCAGCTTCTTCAGTGTTTCTGTCGAAGTTTGACAGCCTTCATCTGCAGTTTCTGACTCATCCTTCAATGGGTTTTGTCACCTATTGGCGATAACTGCCTTGTACCATGGTGTGTGTGTGAATAATTTATATTGCTAGGGACATTTTTGGCCCCTTTACTGATTCCTCACTCATGTGAGATCCTTCTGATCCTTTGTTGGCTCTCAACGAATTGCCAATTAGCGAATGTCTGGTAAATCTTATTAGGACAGTTGAACTTTATTTGAGGTTAATCCAATTTGATATCGTTGATGGCAGATGTGAACTAAAGAAGATTAAGTGCTGAAACTGAATCACAAGCGGCTACAACATCTAGTTTTGGGCTGTGCAAATTTAGTCATCCAAGTTATTGTAGCTTTTTTTATAGCTGTCCTTCAGATAAAATGTTTTCACTGGAGTTGTACAGCATGAATATTCCATCCATTCATTCATTCATTCATTCATTCATTCATTTCTGGCTCACATACCTTATCTTACCAAAGTAACATACGCAGCTATTAATGTCTAAAACCCTGGCAACGAAAGTGAGTACACCTCAAAGAGAAAATGTCCAAATAGTTCCCCAAGTGTCAATATTTTGTGCGACCACCATTGTTTACCAGCGCTGCCCAAACTCTCTTGGGCATGGGGTTCACCCGAGTTTCACAGGTTACCACTGGATTCCTCTGGCTCCCGGTGGAGCTGGTGAATGTGGAGCACCTCATGCTCCTCCATCTACCGTTTGAGGATGTCCACAGATGTTCAATAGGGTTTAGAACCGGTGGGGCCATGCTTGGCCAGTCTAGACCCTTTACCCTCAGCACCTTCAGCAAGGCAGAGGTCGTCTGCTGCTTTGCTAAAGCTGCTTGGTAAAGTGGTGTATTTGAGGTTTTCTTGTGGTAACACTGCCCTGCGGTCCAGTTTCTGTATTGAGGTTGCATGCTCTGCTTCAGTATGTCCCAGTACACAGTGGCATTCATGGTTTGCTGGCAGCTCCCATACAGCCACAAACCATGGCACTCTCACCACCATGCTTTACTACAGGAGAGACATGCTTGTCTTTGTAGTCCTCAGCCACACACGCTTTAAAGACGCTAAACCAAACACGTTCATCTGGTTCTCATCAGACCCCACAGGACATGGTTTCAGTAATCCATGCCCTTAGTCTGCTGGTCTCCAGCAAACTGGAGACTATTTTGTTCATTATCTTCAGAAGAGGCTTCCGTTTGGGATGAAGGCCATGCAGACCAGTTTGATGCAGTGTGCGACGTATGGTCAATATATTCACAATGTTGATTTTAGGTCACATCGCTCAGCCCTAATCCATCCTGCACATTTTTGCTATCAACTCGAGCGAACATTAACCTAAACCTTCAGTTTCTGAACGCTTCCCACCCTCTGCAGGGTCCGCTTTTGTCCTGTGTTAGAAAAAACACCCACAGCCGAGAGCTTGCTCTTGAGAAAAAGTCCCAGGTTGTAGTAACAAGCCGCGTTACATTTTAACAAAACAAACACTAGAGAAGTAATTGAATTACTCCATTACTGAAAAATATAAGGCCATTTTTTCGTAACACTGTTACTTCCAACACGGCTAATGAGTCACATGACACTGACGATGGAAAATGGCTAATTGGGTTTGACATTTTTACTTGGTGTACTCAATTTTGTTACCAGGGCTTAATAACCACTTTATTTTCAGGGACACCAAATTTACATGATTACACACACCTGTCCACTAACTATATTGTATCCAAGTGTCACATCTTGTGTTGTCCCATGAGAAGATCTAAAATATTTGCCCAAAATGTGAGTGGTTGTACTCACTTCTGTGAGATGCTGTAAGTGGAAAAAGTGTTAAAATTATATTTCATCATATCTTATTCATGTCATCGCCTAATTCTATGAATAATTTTCTGTACATCACAACAACCTGATGTTTGAACAAGGGTGTGTATACTTTTAAGCGTCCCCATCAAAAAGAGGAAGTGGATATTGGTGTCAGTCTAGATTTCAGTCAACTACTAAGCCTCAGTCTTGCAATAAACTGCTCCTGATTTTGTGTAGACACTGTTATATGAGGTCTATGCAATCATGACTATGTCCCTGGTTAATAGATCCATTTAAATTTTACAGCGTTATTTCTGATTAAACATTAACATGAATGAATGCATTAAAATGACTGCGGCAATATATCGGTCACAAAAAACAGGAAACATGTCTGGAAGTAAACGTGATGTCGGCCCTCTGAATAGTTCTGTTTTTTTTTTTTCATACAAGTGTGAAGTCTATTCATTTTTCATTGATGATTTTATTTTTTTGTCCTCCTGTCCCTACAGGCTTGACCTGAAGGAAGAAATCCCCCAACTTTGAGTCATAAAACATTAATCATTCATACATTGTGAGAAAAAGATGCTTTTCCTTCATGGTTTGCCCTTTTAAAGTTGTCGTTTGTGTCGGCCCCTTGTTACTACGCTCTTCCCAAAACCTTTGTCACTCCTTAATCTTTTGGACTATGACTTTATTGACCTTATTATCTTTTTAGTTGTTTTCAGTTATCTACCAGATTCAATCAGTGGTGGGTAAATTTGAGACCTTTATCTTTTCTGTTGTATTCGTAGTAGCATTGGGTTCTTTAATTAATTAGTAATGAATATCAGTCCAAATCTTTATATCGGTGCATCCCTAACATTAATAAAAAAATGCTAGATCACATATGTGAGCGAGTTTGTACAAAACAAATGGGTTCTGCCTTTGAAATGCGCAGACTTTGACATTATTACCTTTTTAGTTGTTTTCAGTTATCTACCAGATTCAATCAGTGGTGGGTAAATTTGAGACCTTTATCTTTTCTGTTGTATTCGTAGCAGCATTGGGGTCTTTAATTAATTAGTAATGAATATCAGTCCAAATCTTTAAGCTTATATCGGTGCATCCCTAACATTAATAAAAAATGCTAAGTCACATGATAAACAGCTTGTTCCACTTGACCTCGTTGATATCCTAACAGGAGGCATTACAAAATAAGAACATATTTGCCAAGAATACAATAAAAATATTTTAATGATTGCTTTGTTTTTGTCCAAAGATGTGCCTGGTTTAAAAATAATAATAAAAAATATCAGTGAAGTGTATGCCGCCAAGACCAATTACTAATACCTGACCCATTCGCCAATCAGTTTTATTTTTTTTATCATCCATAATTTGGACTTTAGTTTGTTCTTAATCCTTTTGGCTTCATATTTTGGTGCCAGTTGGAAGCGGCCAGTCAGTAACTGAGTTATCAGTCCAGACTGAGACCAAGCTTGGATCCAAATCTATATTTGTGATACGTGTGACTGTTGGAGCAGCCATCCACGCTCTCACATGGACCTCTTCTTCTCTTTCTGTGTGGGCGGAAGTGCATTTGTAAGGATGTGGTTCTGTGGCTTTGATAGACTGAAGAGGAACTCGCTAAGGCCGAGTAATTTCCAAGCTGATGTAACTGTCATATTGTAAAAAAACTTATTTGTGAATATTTGATCAAAAAGGGCTTAATGGACACGAACCTTAAAGCCCAATTCCTGCATGTATTCTTTAGCAACCCATTTCTCTGCATGTTATTTCCTGCTTGCTACTTGTGATCAGTTCCTGATAGGGAAGCAGTATTTTTAAATAGTGCTGAATGGTGTTAACGGTAAAGGGAAGCACTTTTGCCCCATTTTTGTAAATTTCACTTAGCCGTTAACAGGTCTTGTTGCAATGCTATGAGTGTCCAGAAAAGTCCAAAGTGAAATTATCTTCAGCTAGCCTTTTTTTTCCTGTAGGTTTAATTTATACATAAAGTGAAACATTTCCATTTAAATTGAAATAACAGTGGATAAAACACTAGAAAGAGAATACAATGAAATCTTGATAAGTTTATAAGCTAGACTTGATAAAATTTTTTCATTCATATGTTTAAAATAGTTGCCCCTGTCATTTAGCAGTTAGTTTGGTTTAACAGAACATCCTTATACTTATGAGCTGCTCTGTGTTATTCAGCATTACCCTTTTCTATGTTCTGTCACAGGCCCTTTAATGAGGTACAACAGCTAAATTGCTTGTCAACACTAAAAGCAATGCTAGCTGGCCTGTCGGGTATAAATTACAGTCTACAGCTTGATCACACAATGCAGCCAGCAATCAGACTGTTTGCCAAAGACCCGTTTTTATCAGCAGGGTGATACTGTGAGCATTTTTAATTAGATTTAAAGAACGCCTTTTGAAGGTCAGAGCACTTTTTTCATAGTCTTCGCTCTTATTAGTTTTGTTTGCCAAATTGATGCTAGAAAACAGAGGCCTTGGCTGTTGTATTGGCATTTTTAGCAGACCTGTTAAAAATAAGCAGATACAAGGGTTGTAGTCCAATATATATGATAAACCTTTAACAAGAAAAGCAGACCATTCAGAAGAGCTGCAACATGCAGTTAAAGTACTTCCTTGACTAGTAGCTAGTAGCTTCTGGAGGAGTAGTTTCCTTTTGCATGTAGTGAGGAATAAAACATCTTTGAAAGGTTGTCTTTGCACTAGGGATGGGCATCCATCACATCTGAACCGATATACCAATACCCTGGACCTGGGAATCGGTACAGGTACTCAGTGGTACCCATTTTCGGTAATTATGTGAGTTTATGTGGAAATAAATCTTATTTTAATAATAGTCTTAATATTTTTCAATTTAACTTATTCATTTCTCAATATTTAAACATGTTAAAATTCATAAATTATTTCATAAGGTTCCTTTGTAGATGTTAATACATTGCCTGAATCCACATAAAACACATTTTTACCAAAATGACAGTTCTCACAGGCACAGAGTGAATGAGGTGAATAAGGGATTGAAGCTGTGTGTGAATGAAATTCAGGGAATTATTTTAGTGCAACAGTTTCATAGGGAAAAAAAAAGACCATTTAAAAACACATTTTATCCCGCTTTGTAATTCAGGGCGGGATACATTTGCAATGTGGAAACAGAGAGGCTCTCCTCTCTTTCCTCTGACTGCAGGCGGGTCTGGTACAAAATTCTGTACCCATCCTTACCTTGCACAAATCAAAACCAGTGCTGGACCAAACACTTTGGGTTCTGTCTATGGTGTTTAACATGTAGTACTTGCACTGCCTTTGGTCGGCATCAGCAGCAGCTCTTCTGAAATCATGCATTCAATCAACAGTTTAAAAAGTCAAAGCTTTTAATAGCAAGGTAACAGAAGATCACTTTATTGTTTAAACAGTAATGCTAACCAGTGGCGTATCTGGGGCACAAAAAATCAACAACTATTGACAGCAACTAATTTTTTTTGTGACACATACAACCTGACTTTGATCAATTTTAAGTTAAACAGATAAATTAGCATAAACCAACACACGAGAAATGTAATTTTATATAAGCTAAATGTAATTTAATTTGTATACATAAAATTCCAATAAAGACTCCCTCATATGGAACAGAAAAGATTCACATCAATCCTTCAATGAGCCAGCAAGGACAACAACACTAGATGGTCGTGCACTATCTGGCAGAACGTGAACGTAACGTGTGCATTTCCAGTATTTTTATTGGACGATCCGAGCTTGGGGCCACAGGATTTGTGCCTCACGGCTGTCTACTGAGAGCGTGTTGGGCATGCACACTGCGATTTAAGATGTTCATTATTTAAACAAAACCGAAATTCAAGGTGACTCAAAGTATTTAGCCTGCTGAGCTTGTCAGTACCCTGGCAGGCTTGGATATATAGACACAAACGTTAATAACATAATTCTATTGGTAAGGGAATCTGTATTTTTTACAATATTGCTCTAAAAAGTACAATCCTGTGCCACTGATCACTGTGAACATAGAGCCCCACGGGCCCCAAATGCCAGAGACGCCACAGATGCCAACATATGGTACTAACATATTACTGCCGTGCTATTCATTGAAAAGCGTTACCATTTCTTCCCTCCATACATGAGTTAATTTGAGAAACTATTGGTAGGTACAGGAGAAAAACTAAACTGATGCATGTGAGCAGGAGCATAGATCTACAGTACGTAGAAATCACCTCTCAGATGATCGCTAAATCTCTGCTTTACCAGGTTGTTAATCACTTTGTAACCCTTCCTGATCGGTTGTCAAAGGGTCTTAGCAGTCAAAGGGCGGTGGGGATACAGAAGTGTGCGTCAAGCTAATGTCAGCTAGTGCTAGCTTGTTTTTACTGGGAAGTTTTCTCCCAGACGGGATCTCTACTGACCGTTTTATGTTGCTCTGAGGCATTTAAAATAAACTAACAACGCTTAGCCTGGCTGGGGGCCAAGTACAGCGGCCCACCAGGCTTATAATACGGTGGGGGAAACCCTGATGGATTTTCAGTTTATAAATGTAAACAGAAATCAGCCTTCAGTCTACGTTAACTTGGATGCACTTTTTGAGATTTATTAGGGTTGTCAGGGTACTAAATCTCAAACTTAATATTGATACTAAGATAAATACTCAATACCTTTTTTCCAAATTGTGGCAAAAATGTTTTGAATGCAAGGGGTTATTTCTGGTTTCAGAGCAGAAACTATTAATTGCAATTTGGCAAACTTAATTTTAACTTGCTTAAACTCAAACAAAAGTATAACCATTTTCGTGTAAAATGAGACACATTTTCAGAATAACACATTGGTGCATTCATAATTGACACATGCTACTAGGGCTGGACGATAATTTAGTAACAATATACATCAATCAATAGTGTGGTGTGACAGGAAAAAAAAAGGGTCAATAAAAAGTTCAATAGAACAGTTTTCCTTCCTTTTGCATTCTAGCATCCATGAAGGTTAATACTACAGTCATTCCGTCCTTCCAACCAATCACAAATGCAGACACAGGAATGCTCCGCCCCCTTCAAAGAGTACAAAGAGCACGCTTTCTTTTTTCTTTTCTAAAAAAACTTGCAGTTTTGGTAAAAAGTTGGTAGAATAAAAAGTTGAGTTTAAATTCAGTGTTTTTGTGTTTTTATTTAAAAATATGTCATTAAGCAACAGTATAAATTGGCCAGGGCTGCACTTAAATATATGTCAATATGATTTCTATTTCAACTGTATGATTTTTTTTTTTTCTACATCATCCAGCCCTACATGCTATAAATAACCTAACGCGCCCCAAACATTTTCTCTAGCAGCCTATAAGCAGTCCTCGTGTGCCACCATTGTTAACAGAACCGTAAGCCTGGAAGTGACGAACGTACTGCACAGAGTAAAGCGTAAACGCACCTTCCCATCATCATACTGCAACATGTCAGTCGGCATTTTTCACAAGCGATAATTTCACTAAGTCAGTAAATTCTGTGTGCAAAATGGCACAAATGTCTTTGAATGCAACCTAACTTTATACCTTCAAGCCCGAATGCTTATCTGGGATGTTGAGGCTCCCACATACACGGACATACTGCTCACAGACTGTGAGCCATGTGGACTGTCCGCATACTTTTACCTGTCACAGTCAACCACACCTATTGCCTACATTTCCTGTGTTACATTCCTACACTTTCTGCCAGTGGGACGAAGCAGGGGGGTGGAAAGTAGCATTTTTGATGAGCTAGTTTGGCTCATACAAAACATTTTTTTACAGCGTGAACAGGGAAGCATGTACATGTTCTGCCTTTTTGGTATTTTTCTTTTACTATATTTTCTTCTGTGATCCACTTCAGCAGCAGGGTGCACCGTTTTTTTTTTTTTTCTGTTGTCAGCGTCAGTCTGGCTCCACCATAACCTGTGATATCACCCACACAGAGGCGTGGGGGTGGGTGCACTGGTTTGTTTCGTTGCTTCATTATTTATTAGCTGACTGAGCCCTCAGCTGATTAAGATGGATAAGTAGGACGGAGCGTTGCTTGGTGCAGAGCTGTGCAGCTGGGAAGCGCGTCTCGATTGGGGAGCTCAGACCGACAGAATTGGGCTGTCCGTGTCTGTCAAGCTCATATTTAAAGCTAGCGTTTATGTCAGGAGGTTCACCGTTACAGAAACAGAGGCTTTACCCGGCTGCTCTCAAACGTCAGTGTCTTGTTAGTGCAGCCTTTGTTCAACATGTAGGTTCTTCTTGTTTATATTCTTCTTGGGGATAATTCCTTTGAGCAATGCCTTGTTTGTTTGGTAGATGACGAGGGTCGCATATTCTCTTCCGGCTGTACTCGACACTTCAGCAGAGTTCAAACTTGCAGCAGCAGATCTTTTATGAGATGATTTTCTGCAGGGACGATAAGCGGCTGTCATTGTAGCGCTGCAGTCGGAAGAAGTGCGACAATTTGGGCAAACGTGAAAAGGTCATTCTGGATTGACTGTTGCAATTGAGTATCTTTGAATAATTTTTGTGTGCACTTGCATTTTATTGCAAGAAAATTTTGTGGCTCGTCGCTTTTTTTCTTTTAAACAAATGCACAAAATTCAACAAATGTGGTTAATTTCTAAGTACAGTGTACCACAATTGACCTGTTTGGTGCGTTCCTCAATCCCACAGAGATTTAGATAGTTTAAATGAATCCGTGACGGATATGATGGCTTTCATTGATGACCGTTGCGCAATAGTTTCAGCACCTCCTGAATGAGGAATAATGAATGGCTGATCAAAGGGAAGTGGAACGGTTCTCTCTTTTTTTTTCTTTTAGCTGTCTGAGGGATGTTTAGTATTTTCGGTTTTGCACAACTCCTACAAACTAGGCCAGGTCAGTGGTTCAGAATATAACAGCACATCAGTGCTTCAATTTTTTTTTTTAGCAGCAAAGGGGATCCACAGCGTGAATCATGAGGTTATTAAAGGGACGAGTCGGTCAAGTCAGGCCTCAGAGTCCAAGGTGGAGTCAAGACTGTATCTGGTACCTTTTATACCCAATTGTATTTCCATAAACAGCCTTATCTGTTCTTTCTAGATATCCTTATCGTTCGCCTTTCATCTTTAAAGACCCGACTACTACACCCACTTTCTTTTCCAGTAGGAGGTTTTCGCTATGTGTCAGGAAGTGAGACGGCTGAAAGCGCGACAGCCCGGGTTGTAAAACACATCCGTACCAAAGACCTGCAGCACGTAGATTCTCACTTCCTCCTCTTTTGGGATCCTAGCTGAGAGAGGTTGACTGTTGCTATTAAAACAGCACATCAGTTTGGTGGTCGATCTTCGTACGGCGAGAAGGTCTACAGTAAAAAAAAAAAAAAAAAAGTTACTTTTTTTTGGTACCAAACGGGAAAAGGTTTTTCTTTGTTGTCAGATGGTGGAAAAAAAAGAGAGGCTGAGGATGTTTTTATAGTGTATGTGAACATCTGGTTTCTACATGGAGTTAAACAAGCGGACATGTGACGGCTTTATGTGGCTTAGCATGTGTCTGTAAACATATAATGTCACTCTGACAGACAAACACATTTCCTGCTTCACTGAGTCCACGCTGAAGAAGTCAAAAACCCGAAATGAATCTTCCTCCAGCAGCTCGCTTATCCTTTTGCCGCCGTAAGAAGCTTTTCTGCTTGAGCTGAGCTTAACCTGTCACCTCTGCTCAGTCTTAGTCCCCCACACATTCTCACTGTACCGTCGCCCACGGTGTGATCTTTGTCAACTACCAGCCCTTTCTCGGCTTAACGCGGCAAGCGGAGGAAGGAGTCCTCACCCTTTGAGCTCTCTGACACCACCTGCTGTTTTTGCCCCTCGCTCGGTAACTTTTGTTTTGGTTCGTCGAAGTGTATTGTGTGCCCATCTGCCTCCATCTTTTCCCGCCGTCCTCATACGGGTCATTGTTGAGCCTAAAAGGGCAAACAACAGATGATTGGAGGATGGTGGGGGGTGGGGGGGGGGGGGGGGGTCACGCTGCACAAACACCAGCAGTGAGGTGACAGGAGTCTGCTTTCATGAGCATAAATGCATGTGGCTAAAGGACAGAAGGGCTTTGTTTTTGTTTTTACGCTAGTTAGTTTTTTCATTATAGGATACGAGTAGATTTCCACACATCCTACAACTTTGAGGTTGTAATGGGTAAATAAAGGAATAAGGTCTTTTTTAACTTTTAGAAAAGAAAATACAGATTAAGCTGGACATATTTTCATTCTAGTTCTGTGGACGGAGATAATCAAAAAAATGTTCGTCTCTCTACACCATTTCAAGATGTAATCTAACATTATTTCCTCTGTAAACTATTCTACTGTGACTGACTCTGTTTCGCTATAAACTGCGTTTCTGCAGGAGTGTAATTTATTTTGATGTTCTGTCACACCGTGTATACCGTCTTAGATTTGGGTATTAGGTGATCCACAATGTCGAAATCATAACACAAATTTACCCAAAAGCAAAGTTGCAGGCTAAAATATGTTGAGTATTTACTAATAGGGGAGTGGTGGCCTAATGGACAGAGCAAGCTTAAGTTCTGGGTTAAACTCCCACTGACTGCTACTCTGGGTCCCTGAGCAAGACCCTTAACCCCAGATTGGTCCCCGGCCGCCGCACATGACAGCCCACTGCTCCCCAAGGAGATGGGCTAAATGCAGAGAACAAATTTCACTAGAATGTGTGTTGTAATGACAATAAAGATGATTATATGTTTTGTTTATTTTTTTATACAAACCTTGTTGTAGTTTAAGGTCAGATAGATGTATTACTTTTTTATTTTTTATTCAACTTCCTTGATTAAAAGATGTTGTGATGAGTTTATTGCCATCACACAAATCACTTGGTTGATGTTGTGTCCTCTGCTGTTATCTTGGAAAAAAAATAAACGTCTAATGGAAACCAAAACACAAAAAAGGGTGTAGGAATCAACAGAGAAATGTCTAGACATAAAATGCAATATTCTTTTTTTTTTTTTTTTTTTTTTTTTTTTTTTTTTTGCGGTTATGTACTATTTTCCTGGTGACTTTCTTTTAAAAGGGAACTTGTTTGTTCTGCCATTAAGGTCCATTGACCTAGGCTGTATGTTTGGTGTTGATAGAAAACCCTCCATACCAGATTGTCCTGGTAACAGTCGTTATGTATTATTCTGGCTGCCCTCTGTCTGCTGTCCTGCCTTAACAACTGATCTGGTTTTTGTTTCCTAGTCTATAGATCAGACTCTTTCCTGGCAAATCTAATTTGGTCGTCACCAGGAACTCTCCACTAATGGTCCTTAAAGGAGTTTTATGTATTTTTGGTGCTTCCTTCTAACCTGGCAAGCCAGATTGATAGTGTTTGGAATGGAGAGTGCTACAGATTATCAATCTGTGTCGGCTCCTATTCAATCCGTTCAGAGCAATAAGGGACCCTCAGCAGAACTTTCCGAGCTGATTGGGCGAAGCGGCACCTAGTGCCCTCTACCGAAGGTTGGCTTTAGCCAGTCACGGTATCAAATAGAAATGTTTTAAGCATCAGACACCATGAGAAACCACAAGTTACGCTGGTCAAGGTACTTCTTGCTGTTCTTTTAAAGAAGAAATTGTGGATTCTGACAAAACAGATGTAATAGCAGCAACGCTTGCGTCCTTCTGCGCTGCCATGTTTATGCAAGTTCGGCTGTGGGCTTGGCAGCTCTTACTTTCGTCACAGAAGGTATGTCCCAGCTTAAACCAAAATACTGCAAATTAATCAGCCACAACCGTTTTGGTTCCAACCTGAGTAGTTGAGACGAGAGTGGAACAAGATGGATTCTTGTGTGTTTGTGAATGAATAAATACTGCTAGGATTCAGCTTGCAGGCAAGGTTAGCTTCCAAGGCTCATTTCTTTTTATTGGCTGACTGCCTCACAATAGCCATTGTTTGGCTATGTTCGACAATGTCAATGTTTTATTTATGCACGTTTTGAAGTATCTCATTAGAAAGATTGATAGAAACGGCAAAATGTATTAATAACGTAAAGTTTTTCTGCTCATTTGAGTTTTTTGGGGCATTTCTGAGAGAGTTAATATGCCCAAATGAGTGATGGAAACACATTTAGTTCTGAAGCAGTAAACATTCACCTCATGACTGATGAGCTGTTTCCACTGTGTCTTCCCGGATATTTCCATAACGAGCATAAAATAGCATTTCTTTCTCAACGTCCTTGGACTGCAAGTAACATCACCAATACTAGTTGACATGACAGAATAATTACAACTTTCCCAATTGCAACACCTTCCTGAAACCCTCTGAACATTTTTCTCCGATGTCATCCATGCTAGTTTGAAACATCTACTCCCTGTTTATTACAGCCATGCGTAACGTCAATTTAAGACAAAATTAGGCTTTGTGTATCCTGATTAATTCGCTCCAAACCACCAGATAGAAAATGCCTAATTTGCATTTTCTGTTTTTGCGACATTTTAAAAAGTTTGCATTTTAATGGTGTCAAAAAGTAGCCAGTGTGGAGCTAATAAAAAAAATACATACTAGAGCAGTCATCTATTTGCAGTTAACTATTGCTTAGCAAAGCTTTTTATTAAGCTCATGCAAGTTTATTTACCTGAATACTGAACTAACCAAGGATGTCACTAAACAGAAAAGACACTTAACTCACAGTGCAGAACTGTCTTTACCTAACTCTGCCGCTCCAGCACCCCTACACCCATAAACGGATAGAAAAAGGAACAAGTTAAACTGAAAAATGGTGAACAAATAAACTGTCTCATGACAACCCAAGCCTACAGTATCTCTCAGTTGCGCCCTTTGGGTCGCTACACTGTTATGGTGTTGTAACAATGTTTTGAAGAGAAATACACTTATCAAAAAGATAAAGGGAACACTTAAACAACACAATGTAACTCCAAGTCAATCACACTTCTGTCCACTTAAGAATCAACACTTATTGACAATCAGTTTCAGCTGCTGTGGTGTAAATGGAATAAAGGAGAGGTTGTGCAGGTGGTGACCACAGACCACTTCTCAGTTCCTCTGCTTTCTGGCTGTTTTGGTCACTTTTGAATGCTGGTGGTACTTTCACTCTAGAGGTAGCATGAGGCGGAGTCTACAACCCACACAAGTGGCTCAGGTAGTGCAGCTCATCCAGGATGGCAGGAAGGTTTGCTGTGTCTGTCAGCGCAATGTCCAGAGCATGGATGCACTACCAGGAGACCGGACGGTACATTAGGAGACGTGAAGGAGGCTAGGAGGGCAACAACCCTGCAGCAGGACCACTACCTTCACATTTGTGAAAGGAGGAAGAGGAGGAGCAGTTAGAGCCCTGCAACAAGACCTCCAGCAGGTCACACTGTGCATGTGTCTGCTCAAACGATCAGAAACAGACTCCATGAGGGAGGTATGAGGGCCTGACATCCATAGGTGGGGGTTATAATTACAGCCCAACACCAAGCAGGATGTTTGGATTTACCAGAGAACACCAAGATTGGCAAATTGGCCACTGGCATCCTGAGCTCTTCACAGATGGAAGCAGGTTCACACTGAGCACATGTTGCAGACGTGACAGAGTCTGGAGACACCATGGAGAACGTTCTGCTGCCTGCAGCATCCTCCATCATGACTGGTTTAGCAGTGGGTCAGTAACAGTGTGGGGTGGCATTTCTTTGTGGGGCTGCACATCCCTCCATGTGCTCACCACAGGTAGTCTGACTGCCATTAGGTACAGAGATGAGATCCTTAGACCCATTAGAGACCGGTCTATTTCAGAAATTAGAGTTTCATTGATCATATGTTTTTGTGATTTTTTTGCCAGCACATTCAACAATTCAAATAAAGTATTTAATAAGAATATTTCATTCATTCAGATCTAGGATGTTATTTTAGGGTTCCCTCTATTTTTTTTGAGCATCGTAGTTGCGCTTACCATATCAGCTATAATGTTTTTTCTGTATCAGCCGCAATTTTGCGGTCTACTAGCTTTAAATCTACTAATTGAAATAGAAACAGCCCTATTTGTTGCTGTTGTTCGTGTGAACAGAAATAAATACAACTGCCCCACGTTATGGCTGAAATGACATGAGTTTCATGCTTTTTCCTTTGTGTGTTTTATTTTGAACGACAACATGGACGGTGTACAAAAATTAAAACATTTTGTCATATTTATTTTTCAGTTTTACATAAAAAATGCAATCATTTTCAACACTTGACATCTGTATTTGAATTACACTTTTGATTTCTGCTAATTACATTTGATTTGATGCAGTAAAGTAATACAATTTAAACCAAAGTAGATCATTGTAATACTTTTTTTTTGTTGTTGTTTTAACATAATGTCTTTAATCGCTGGATGCCCAGCCCCTTCAGCTGATTTACCTAAAGTAACTGCGACTCCCTAAGCAATTTAGCTGAATAGCCCCGTGTTCGAGTGTGTGGCTGTTAATATGTTGCTCTTCTAGCTGGAAAAACTGCATTTATTTATTTTTTAGCTGAGACGTGAGCTTTTAATCTGAGTGGGTTTCTTTAAAGAAAACCTTTCCCGTGATCAACAGGCTAACTGCTATTCTCTGTAAAAGCCAATTAAAAACTTATTTTGCAGCATTTTTTTTAAACTACCCAGATTTGTGAAGGTTTTTACTCAAATCAATAAAGTGAACACATCTAACATATGCTCCCAGCGCCAGGCGTTGTGCAGATAGCTTTCTTAGTTCATTTATTGACACTTTTAACAAAGTAGACTCTCTGAATTGGAGTAAAGCCTTTGGGTTTTATTTTAGCTCTCCTGGATATAACCTGAGCCTCGGCTACTACGCTGGTTGTCTCAGACATTTGATGACCAGATTATTCTAAAAACATTCCCTCTGCTAAAAAACAAATAAAACTACCTGGAGGCTCCTTGCTTCTTGGAAAAGGACTTCTAGCGTCTTCAACAAGCAGCGTGGAGAGAAATGTCTCCCAAAATCCCTCCTGGCACAGTTTTAAAGTCCAAAGGACAGCTACATTTAACACTTTGTGCTTTTTTAGGTTGTTGAGATATCCCTGTATGATTTCTACTGTTATTTAAGACAATAAATAAAATGTAAAAATATTAAAGAATCTCTCATACTGTTCACCTGTTTAAACATTTAAGTATTTTTTACAGCACCGTATTCACATAACTGATTGGTAATTTATTTCTCAAGGCAGAAATATCCTCATGTCGACCATTAAAGCTAGTAATCATCTCTTTAATTCCCGTTCTGTAAGGTTGGAGATTTAGCTCTGTGTGCGCTTTATACTTAAGTCAACACTTTTTCTTTCTTGTAATCTTATCACGTAGTTGATAGGCCTCTCCTAGTAAGTTAACTATCAACATGATTGTTAACATGATCTTCTATAAATGATTATTTAATCTTTCCCATATTAAAGGTTATTGCGGATATTTTACAGACCTGCGAGCTTACAAAGGTTCAACTTGAATTTTTACTTCCATGTTTGTACCACCTGGCCAGCCATGGCTGCTGCTTCCTGTTTTCTGCTCTATAAACGGGTTGTTTATGAGCACCCTAAGCCACCGCCGGTCTGCCCAGAGATCAGAGGATACTTTTTGCTCTGTGGAATGAAGCCCACTCTGTTGTATTTTGACTGTGGGCGGGGCTGGAATGCAACACAACACACTGGACAGACTGTGGCTCATTGTCAGGGCTACATTTTTTTGCTACATTTTTTCACTCATGAGAAAAGATAAAAGTGTAAATTGTGGGATTGCAACAAGTATTTCAAAATAAAAGGTGTACATTAACAAATTTTGATTTTGTCTGTTCTACAGCTTGTACTTTAATAAGTACCTGAATTGTAAATCTGTAAAAACAAAAACACACAAAAGTTCAGATCCTCTTCACTTAAAGTTACTGATTTAATCAGTTTGAAACTTAAAAATAAAATCTGCAATAAGACTATAGATAAATACTGATACATTTGTACAACTGTATTAAGAAGTTCCTATTATTTCCCATGTTTTATTTTCTACCTTTTATTCCAACTTCCTTTTAACTCCAACTTCCTTTTAACCATGTAAAGCATTTTGCATTGTCCTGCATGTCCATGTGCTATACAAATTTGCCTTCTTAGTTTAAATTACTTTTAAACACTGACTTTTAGGACTGCTCTCTGGTTGTGTGCCTTAGGCATAAATACGTGTTTTCTTGTACTTGCTCCTACTTAAAAGCTGGTGTTTGTAGTTCAGCTCCTTATTTGATTTATAGGAGATACAGACACATTTCTCTTTATTTCTTGGTTGTTTCATTAATAAGAGTCCACTGTTGACCCCTGAGTATTATATTTTGACGGGCTCAGAACTACTAACTCATATTAAATGGCGAGTTTAAATCCATTATTGCATGCCAGTTTCCAACTACAAGTCTTCACAAGGATAGGGACGGAATAACATCCAGTTGTTGCGGGGCGTGTTGACAAAGTATCACAGACAGAGGGGGCTGCTTGCACGCAAGTGTGACTAAAGAAATACTCGTGTAATTTTAACATTTCACCATCTGGTGGCAGCTCAGCACTTCTATTTAGAGTTTGATGGAACTTCAACTAAGTAATGGGCTTCACCTTGTCTCTGGTATTTTATTTCTACTCCTGGATAAGTGCAACATTTTCATTTTTTAATGTTTGAACTAAAGGAAATAAAAATCTACTTTCTGAAGAAAGAAACGGTTCCCTATTCTGAGTTTAGCCTTTTTATTTGTTACTCTGTCTGTACTTTATGTATTTTTGGTTTAATCGAAGTGCAAAATTAATGAAAATCAACATGTTTGTTTTTTGTTGTTGTGCCCAGATGCTGCAGGAGTGTCCCAAGGCACGAAGAGAAGTCGAGCTTCACTGGAGGGCGTCGCTGTGTACCAATATTGTGCGCATCAATGATGTTTATGAGAACCTCTATCAGGGCAAGAAGTGTCTGCTTATTGTCATGGAGTGGTGAGTGCACAGCGTCACTGCACACACCGTCACTCAGGGCACGCTCGCCTCATTGGTGGGGAATCCTTTTAGGATTCAATAGTTGCTGTTTATTTTCTAATCGAAATAGCGATATTCAAGGATTTTTTTTTTTATCTTTATTTTCTTTGATCTTAAAATTAAAGCTTGTCGTCATATTTACATTATCTATTGCTCCAAGAGAGAAAGAAACAGGAGAAATCATTAACGTTTTTATTCCAATATCACTATCCTATAGTCATTTGAGTGGAATATTTTTATCTGGTGTGTTCTTCACGTTTACATTGTACAACCTGCAGAACTTGGTTTTCCCCGAACATCACTATTAAACAATCCATCGACAACAGTTTTGCAGAATTCAAAGGGAAACATTTAAGTGCATGAGCCATAGCTACAGTGGAGAAAAGTCCTGGGATGTTCACGATAAACTAGGATTCTTTATTCATCTATATGCTTATTAAGTGGGGTCATATGGGAAGTATGTGAAAAACCTGACTGTACTTACCTGCAGCTAGATCCAAATCCTGCTTATTATGAGTGTGCTCATTTGAATTGTCTTTATGTATTTCATAAAACTATACTACAACAAAAACAATGAATACAGACAAACAAGACCAGGTCACACTTATCTTTTTTTATCAATAAATTAATTTATGAAACTGTCTCCAATTAGTTTACGGCCACAGATTCAAGGTATTTGCAAAAGCAGTGCTCACCTGCCTTGACTCGCACATAAACTGAAGTGACATCCTATTCTTAATCCATAGAGTTCATTATGACGTTGGTCCACGCTTTGCAGCGATAACGACCTAAACTCTTCTGGGAAGGCAGTCCACAAGGAGAGTGTTTATGGGAATTTATGACCAGTCTTCCAGAAGCAGATTTGTGAGGTCAGGACTCTGAGCAGACCAGGCAAGGTCATCCACACCAAACTCTCTCATCCATGTCTTTATGGACCCTGCTTTGTTCTCTGGTGCATTTGATTAATTGCATGGGTGAGCGAATGCTTTTGGCAATTTAGTGTATCTTTAGCTGTATTCAAACAGCCCTTTTCTCTATTATACAACTTTGAGTAATATTTTTTCAACTGTTAGTCGTGATTCCTAATTGTAATATGTTGAAAATCTTTATTTAAAAATCTGCAATGCTCTGCTCTGGTCTGAAATCTCGAAAACTCAACATGTAATTCTATCAGAGTTTCAATATGTCACATGTTCAGGTTGCAGGGTAAAAAAAGTCACGCGCTGAGCCCCGCAGACTTACCCAGCATCCGTTCCTTCGTCTTCACCAAACTTTATAAAACAGACAACTTCATACCGTGCTCCATTTCAGGCAATTCAATATTTTTCCTTCTCTCTGATGGCAGTTTTTGAACTTCTTTGAGACGCTGATTGGTCCTTTTTTCGCTTTCAACTCACTTTTGCCAGCTTCTACTTCCCTGGTGTATTTTAGCTGACTTTGTTAACCCGAAATCACTTGCTACCTCATTTATTCCGTTGAATGTTTTAATCTATCGCCTTCCAAATTTACATTTTGGTGGTTTAAATAGGTATTCACGGGCGTGGTACTTTGTCCTTGTTTTCCACTTTTGGAAATCAGGTGTCATTCATTTTTATTTTGTGTCTTATCCGAATCGGCTTTATTCAGCAAGTTTGTGCACATGAGGTCATTTTAAATACAAATGTAAAAAATATACACTCTTATTTATACACACACACAGTGTTTTTACAAAAGAGTAAGATGAGGTTAAATTAATGCAGAACAGCATGGTATTGATCCGGGTACTGTGACTGTTAAGTCTTAATCGGATAGACAGTGGGGACAGACCGAAGCTAAAAGTCAAGTCGTTTGTGTGCTGGATGTGTGGGCTCTGCATAGACTGTAGAAGCCATTTTCCCGACCATAGACCTACATAGTCATGCAGTTCCTGGATGGAGGGACGATCAGTCCTGATGATGAGCTCTGCAGACCTAATTTTTCATTGTAGTTTGGACCTGTCCTGGTTGGTAGATTACCCAATCCACACAGGACAGACTGAATGATGGCCGTGTAGAAAACGACCTGAAGGACGGACCGTCTCTGGTGGGCCTTCTTCCGAACTGTGTCTGAGGACCAGCTCAGGTCCTGACAGAGAGTGGGTTCCTAAGAACCAGAAGAAGTCTACAAGTAGACACATTAAGCGTGGTGAGGGGAGGGAATGTGGAGGGTCCAGCATCATGTTCCCTGTCTTGAGTGGGTACAGCTCCAGGTGGAGATTATTATTAATAAGAGAATATTTTGAGATAGGATATTTGGGTTTCTTAAGCTGTAAGCCATAATCAGCGATATTAAAACAATAAAAGGCTTGCGATATTTCAGTTGATTTGTAATGAATCCAGAATGTATGACATTTCATGTTTTTTAATTGCATTACAGAAAATAAAGAACTTTATCACAATATTCTAATTTTCTGAGACAGTCCTGTACATATGTAGAACATTTAATTACAATTAATAAACAAACCACCTGCTATGTTTAAAAAATGTTAAGTTGCATACATTGAGAGAGATTTTAAGTGCTGATCATTATTCCTCATTGAATATTGAAAGAAATTTGGATTCAGTCTGTGTCAGGACTAGTCATTGTTCCTAAAAATCTAGTCACCCACATAACGTGTGGCTTGTTAATCCTACAGAGCTGCAGTCACTTCATCACAAGTGCTTTACAGCGTGTTTGATACATCCAACTTTAATCACCAGTCATAAAAAGCCCAACTTTGTGTTCGTCAGACTCCACACCCTGAAAAATGTGACACTGACCAAACAATAAATGAGTCATTTACAGCTTTTTCTTTTTCTTTGTTTTTTCTTTAAACCCATTTATTTATTTACTTTTTTACAGGTCAGTGTAGTTTGGCGTTCAGTGTGGAAAAAAGTTTAGACATTTTGGAGATCAGTAAATATTTTTGGTTTAATACTTATCTTTCAGTCCTCCTTTTTTTTGTCACATTTTTGAATGTATGCTCATCTAACTAATGTAGTGCAGAGGAGTTGGCTGGCTTTCTCAGTCCAGATTAATAAAAGCTAGATGGTTTATTATACATTATGGGGTAAGAGCTGGTAATGTCCTCAAAATTACGTCAAAATATCTTTGCATTAACAACACCATCAATATAGCTAGAAGGACAGCTAGACTTAATCATTTAAAAAAAATGAATAAAAAAATGACATGGTGCTGGTGGTAATACCTACATTTATTTAAATAATAGGTTTCAACATGTTATACATCCTGCACCCTTTTACTGCAATTATAGACTTTTTTAAAGCTGGTTGCATCCCAAGAAAAAGAAGGAAACATAGAAAGTAAATGAAACCTGTATAGTACAGGGTATGGCGAGCTTTGACCGCCAGGACAGCTAGTGAGGCGATCTGGCTGTGGGAACGGACATTTCGGAAAACGTCGGAGCACTTTTCCAACTAAGGGATGTCTTCATAAACGGAGCAGATACTTTCTCACCTAAAAACATCTTTGTTTGGGTCACAGAAAGTTTAATACGTCAAACTTTAATCACATTTTTGCCCTTCAACCCACAATGAATCCTGGGTAGGGTTGGCCACAATGGACACACCTTAGCCGTCTTTAAAATCTGTGGAAAAGGACGCATTTGTCAGCCACATTTGGAGGAGCCTTCGAATTTGGACGGCCCCTGTCCCTCTCTGATGTAATCGGCCCCCAAATGCGGCCCCTGAATTTGAGCTCGGGGCCCCTAATAGATCCGTATCTGTACTTAGTTCAGCTTTGAGACAGGAAGTAGTCCAATTTAACAGGTGCTTGGGTCACATGTCCAGACACAGCAAAGACGTATTATAAAAATAAACAGTTTATCTGAACCACATGAATATAAACTGAAGAAGCCAGTATGAAAAGTAAACCAGAATATTTACGCAGCGACCGCCCATCACTCTGTGTATAGGGCTGGGTATCATCTAGGATGAGCCGCTTCGATACGATTCTCAATATAGCTCAGCTTGATTTGATTTGACTCCAATGTCGATATTTATTACTTTCAGATTAATGCTCAATCAACAAAACCAGACAAATATTATATTTGTTAAATTTATTGAACACTGATATATTAACAGGAAAATAAAGTGCATTTGGTTCAATGCATTTAACTTATCACAGAAACCAAAAATGTGCCCAAATGTCTGATTTAAGGGACAATGGAGCTTCTAAAATCCTGTGGGCAATTCCTCAAATTCGTCTCCCGTGCACTTCCTCGTTGTGAACAGCTGTTATATCGCCCCCTAGGCGTTGGGAGGTATATCGATATTGAAAGCCAGAATATCTATATTAAATTGTTTTTAAAAACATCGATATTAATCTTTGTATAGATTTTTATGTACAGCCCTACGTTGTATAGATGGTAATAATAATGTATTTATACATAATGAAATGTTTTATATATATAAACAAATGTGTGTAAATGAAAGTAAACAAACAAAGCTTCTTTTTTTACCTTTTTAAAGCTAATTTTACTGCTGGAAAGCAAAAGCTATTTTTATAATAAGTCTTCGACAGATTTGTTGTAAAATGCTGTTTATCCCTAAGTTATTAACACCCTTGGCAGATTTAAATTTATCTTCATTCAACTGGGAAGTTTGTTGCTGATGGGAGAAGAGACTGGCAGCAGATAATAAAGATCATAATCCAAAGATAAAACGATGTGAAAGGAGTATCGTTGTGGTAAAAAAATATGATTGATATTCTTCCCATTGCTGTGTTACTATTCATGTTTAACCATGAATATAAATGTGTTATTGGTCAGAGTGCTCTATGGAGTATTCCCCTGATATTTTAGTACCTCTGTTCCAACCACAGTGGTTTGTGATGACCATCTTCAACTGAGATTGATCCTTATGGTTCAAATTGAACGTTTCATAATGGCTCACAGTGCAAGTCTTTAAGCCATCATCAATGTCAGGATTCATTTTCTTCTTGTTTTTACAGTCCACAGATGCTAGTGTTAAAAAGGCAAAGTTCAAGCTGTCAAACGGTGAAGTCTATCCAGGTTAATTATTGTAAATTCACTCAGCATGACCTTGGTGCAAAATGACCCATTTCCCCTAAACAACTCTACTGTTATTTCCTCTCCATTTCCACTTTGTTGCATTTTATAACCACCAAACCCCCATTAGGTTGTCACACGTGCATTCTCTTGCTTTGCGGTTGTCTTCGCTGTACAGAGGGAGACGTGTGAGCAGTCAGGCGCACATGCAAGTTATGACTAATTTCCTTGAGAGATTGAATGACAATAAAGTAGTTTTTCTTATGAAATCAAAAGATTTTCTAGAATATTACTCTTGAAGAAATAGCAAGGCGACCCGATTGTTCTCCTACCTGCCATGAGTCACTGAGTCTAACCTACATTCGGTTCTTTGAAGAAAAAAAATCACCCGTGTTGTGTAAAGGGTCACGATGCCAGATTTCGTTTTCCATGCTAGCTCATGAAGTTCAGCTCCGACAATCGCCTTCCTTCGAAAAATTACCTCCTATAAACCTTAAAAATATTTAGCTTAAGTATGTATAACACATCATTTTAGCAATTAGCATTTATCTGACATGACTAATCCAGACATTTTTAATGTCGACGCATTAAACCCATGGAGCAAAATTGTCATTTATTAGCAGATGTCAGATGATTGCAGATGTGGCGTCGGCTGTCTCTATTTTGTCATCTCAGATGGTGAAACTCCTTCACGCCTCTGATGGGATGTGAAAGAGTGTAGGTTGGTGTGTAAGAAAGGTGTTTCATGCTTCTGCTGTTTCAGTGAGAAATGTGTACCCGCTCTCCGCCGTTAATCAAAATCATCATCTTTTCTGAAACAAAATTCGTGCTTTTGTCAACAGTTTTGAGAAACGTAGAGGAAGAGGGTTGGGCCGAGACACTTCAAGAATATCTCCTTTCTCTGAATCACGTTAGGAGGAGAAAAAAGTTGCAAGGTTGGGTTAGATTTGCATAAAAGATGGCCTGCATAGCAGCTTAAGGTTTCTGGTCTGTTTCTCAGAATGCAAAATTTAACCGGCGCTGAAGTTCGAAGCGTGCTGCGGTTTCGCAGGGGGGTCCCTCAGCCTGGCTCTCCCTTCACCACTCTCATACCTGAGGACCCGGCCTTTGGTGACATGAGCCTTCAGCAGATGTGAAATTGGTATTGATGATTTGATCTGAAACTCATGCAGTCATACCGAGCAAAATGATTAAATGAAACTTATGGAGTAAGTTGGAGAGAGAGTTTTTCATACCCTGTTGAAGTAAGTACTCTTCAGTTGCGCTTTAGTTGCCATTTGCTGAGACTCTGTAGTGTTCGTCTCTATGATTGACCGCACTGATGTCTGAAGTATTATGTGGAAGAAGTATGACTGCACTTATCTTAGGCAGCAATATCGTGCTGTCAATCTAGAACAAGGTGGTCCAACGTCAAACTTCAAAAGCCAGATTCCTGCATGTATCAGACACATTAATAGGTTCAGATCACTAAATCATGCAGAGGCTCCGTACATTGGATCCAGGTTTGGTGAACCAAGAGGATGTCTAAAATGTGCTGGATCCCTGCTTTTGAGGACAGGAAGGGGACACCACTGGTCCACTGCTTTCAGTGGCCTTTGAAGCTTTCCTTTTTAAGGCTTCACTGACGAAGCATCATTTAGAATTGGGAGCACAGGTTTGTGTCGTTTATAGAAAATAAAATAAAAAGTCAAAATGGTACAAACGGGCTCAAACAAATACGTCCGCCCCCACTAAATTACAATAGTTTTACATTAGCCTATTGCGGAGAAGCCATACTGTACATCGTAGCAATAAGCAAAGGTGTAGAAGTACTTCTGACTGCACATTTGACAATCCGGTGTTCTCAGACCTGGTCGGCCTTAATTTCCCATACGGTTGAGGTTTGTGTCATTTCAGAAGTGAAGTTTAGCCTTCGTTATCTGTTGGAAAAAAACAAATTTAATTTATGTCTAGTAGAGCTGGACAATAATCGTATTTGCAATATGATCGGAATTTTGAAAGATGCAATTTCCAAATCGCAGAGGTCTGCATTTTTTGGCTATGTAACAATTAACGGATCAGACGCGTCCTTTAGGTGTTGGTAATATGTTTAAAGTGGGTTTGCCTCCACATGGAAGGGAAGAGAGTTGCAGCAGTGAGATAATCTAATAATATTATTTGTTTTAGAGTTTATATAATCATACGTTATTACCAGAATCTCACCATAACATTAAGAACCGGTCAAACTGTTCAATACATAGACGTGTTTGTTGGTTGCACTTTATATTAAACAAGGATTGATGTCCAACTCAATCAAAAGCTATTCTCATAAATGATAATATTCTGATTAATAAAAACACATTTCTTGTTTTGCATAGTCCTGGTTTACACACATCTTTATCTACAGGACATTTTTGTTGCTTGTGGTTATTATTATTATTATTATTAATAATAATAATAATAATAATAATAATAATAATAATAATAATAATAATAATAATAATAATAATAATAATAATTAGGGCTGGGCAAGTTAACGCGTTAATTTCGCGTTAATTCATTAGACTATTAACGGCGATATTTATTTTATCGCGCATTAACGCATGTTGCTCACATCATGCTTTCAGTCAGTGTCAGTCAGCACGCGCGCTGACTGCAGCGCGCTGTCACGGCAGCACTCTCCCCCTCCCCTCTCGTACATGGCTCAGCGGCGCCAGCCAATCAGCACGCAGGCTCAGCCTGGCCCGCGCACTGAGCTCTCACACAAACTTAATACACAAACAGCTGAGAGAGAACGCAGCAGCGAAAAAACATGAACAGAGGAAGTAGCACCGTTCGGCTTTATTTTAATACCGTAAATGAAATCAAGCTGTATGTTTTGTAAAAAGCCGGTTCATTTAAGTGGAAACACAACAAATTTATCTAAGCACGTGAAAAAACATGAAAACGTCGAGCCCCAGAAACGGAGAGAGGAGACGAAACTTCTCTCACTGCCCCGACAGACCCACAGACAGACGTCTCTGACTGAGGCGTTTCAGTCCTCCAGGGAACATCCAGGTAGATCAGTGGATGGATGGATGGATGGATGGATGTTACTGGAGCCCACACATAACATGTAATTAAGACCTTGAAAGAACCTAGTACATATATTAAAAAGTGTTATTTAAGATAAGATAACATTAGCTAATCCTTTTTTTATCCCACGACGGGGAAATTTATAGGATTAAAGCAACAGGCAGGTGCACACAACACAGACAAAATTACATAAGGATTGAAATATATAAGAGGTGGATTAGCGAAAAAACACTGAACATATTATTATTATTATTATTATTATTATTATTATTATTATTATTATTATTATTAAATTGTAATAATAAAATAAAAACCACAAAACCCAAAAGGTCAACAGTTTCATGATACATCAAGCTTAGGGACTGGCTAATATACAGCAGGTCAAAAAAGGCCATATTTTGGCTGCAGTGCTTGTTCTCTTATGAAGAAAAGATCAACTAGTGCACTAAATTCAATAGATGGGTTGAAAATATCCAGTATAAAATAAGTGCTACAAATGTTACAACACTTTTGTTCATATGGCAGCAGAACATTAAAATAAAAGTGCTCTTTACACTACTTTTGAATTCATTCTTGGAGTTTGTAAATACAATGCGATTAATCGCGATTAATCGCGATTAATCAGGGCGATTAATCGCGATTAAATATTTTAATCGTTGCCCAGCCCTAATAATAATACATTGGATTTGTAATGCACTTTACATTTATAGAAATCCCAAAGTGCCACATAGGAAAACAGGTAAGGTTAATGCAGAGAAAAGTTCAAATTAAATCGCAGTCTCACTTATGGCTGAAATATATCACAATTTAGATTTTTTTGCAAAATCGTACAGCCCTAGTATTTATACCCACAGTCCTGGGGTTAGACCTGAGTATTTCAGACTCCAGGTTTTAACAATCTGACCCAAATCTCTTGCCCTCAAATGTGAAAAGTGGTTTGAAACAATCAGGAACAATCCCTGAACCAACCAGGCTCCATCTTAAATTAAGAAATGATTTTAACGCCAGTGTGGCGCTCCACTGCAAAACAAGTTTTAGGTTCATCGGTGCTTTGGAGGGCGCAGACCTAGAACTGAGCTCTTGCTCAAATATCGACACTTTTGGGACTTAATTTGCAGCCGACATCAAGAACAAGCCAAATATCTTCTGGTTGGAGCTTTTATGGTCGAACAATACCAACATCGAGCTGTTTGGTCATAATAACATAAAGAAGATTTGAAGCTGTGAACGCCAACAGAACCATTGAAGTATTATACTCTTGCTTGCAGCTATCTTTTGTGCTGAGAATTCAGATCTATATATATGTAAACATCCAGTAATCACACTGTTTCTTTAATGTGATAAAACCGGCTGCAGATTCAGAGAAAAAGACGCCGCCTTTTTACATCACTGTTATTACTGGAAAGGACCACACTTCTATTACATGCCAGGTTCATACAGATGGTGTCTATGAGACTTGAGCTGTCTGCTTTCTAGGACATGACAGTACTTGCGATAATGTACCTCATCAGATTTTTTCTTTTTTTTTTTTTTTGTGCAAGAGTGAACAAAAACGCTAGTTTCCAAAAAGAGCAAACCTCATAATCAGTTTTTGGTCTCCGAACAAACCACAGACCACCTGTTAAAGGGAAAAGGAAGTTAGAGTAAATGTCTGAGGCAGACGCGGCGTCTGTTCTTTGAAACAGTCGGTAATTTGAAGTAGGGCTTGTGTGAAGTTTGCGTGAAGAGAGTAGAGCGGTACCATATTTGGACATTTTTTAACTACCCTTATCCAACAGATCAGTGCTTTCTGCTTTTTAGCATTTTCCTCTCTTGAGGAACACGAGTGGGTAATTTCTTTTAACATCCTTTCCTGCTTAAAGCAACATTAAAATCCCTCCTTCCTGCAGGATTTCTGTGATTTTTCAGTTGCATCCAAACCCCAATTTAAGTATTTGGGCGTAATGTTGGACTGAGAATTGTCTTTTAAACAACAAGTAAAGAAAACGACGAGTAAAATTAAATACAATCAACTTAACATTTGAGTCAGCCAAATTGTATTTTGGGGCAATGATTGTTTCGCATATGACATACTGCGTGACAAGTGTGGGAAAAGCATGGAAAACCACCTTGAAACCAATAGAAACAATGTATAAACAAGCCCTTCAGGTCTTGGACAGAAGGCCAAAGTCCCCTCACTACTGTGAAGTTTTAAAAACTCTTGAACTTGAAGTTGGGAGAACACGCTCAAACATTCGGACTCTACTCTTGTTATGATTCCGGCAGTGATTTCCCACCGTGCCTCTGAAACCTGGATCTCTATAGCAGCATCTATAAGAGAGCCGTCTATTTTTTTTTAGTATTTCTATTTTAGTATTTTTATTTAGTATTTCAGTCTTGTATACTATGTAAATGCATTGTCCCTTTTTAAATAAATAAATACAAAAGCAATACAGGCGGATCCAGATCCCTACCGCCTCCATCGCTGGTTTTAGCCCGTCTTTCTGTTGGGGGCCTAAAGAGGTGTTTGGCTCTGTGGATGCAGGTGTTCAGCAGCATGTATAGTTATTCACAGCATTTCTTTCATCTGTCTTTTACAGCATGGACGGCGGTGAGCTTTTCAGTCGAATCCAGGACAGAGGAGACCAGGCCTTCACAGAGAAAGGTAACACCTAAAATGAGCTTTTCATATGTCAGAACACCAAAAGGGAAAACCGGCTTCACGCTGTATGGCTGGGATATTAATTTTGCTACTTCAGTTGGTGTTGAGGTGCTTGTTGGATTCTGTCGCTTGTTAAAATATATATATATTTTTTTTAATTGTAGAGGCCTCTGATATAATGCGGAGCATAGGAGAGGCCATCCAGTTCCTACATGCAATCAATATTGCGCACAGAGATGTCAAGGTTTGTCTCATATTTTTTGTGTTTTATACATTATTATTCTGTATTTTCACCCCTCTTTCTCGTAAAGAGTAAAACAGCTAAAAGACGTGTGCGGGTACTGATGCCTTTTGGCTGGATTTCTGTGTGCTTCCTGCAGCCGGAGAATTTACTGTATTCTTCGAGGAGGCCCACAGCTCTCCTGAAACTCACAGACTTCGGCTTTGCCAAGGAGACAACCTCACAACACTGTTTAGATACTCCCTGCTACACACCTTACTATGTTGGTAAGAGCCTGCACCTGTCTCTTCATTGCTCTTTAGACACCGGTTAGTATGAGATTCTTACAGTATGAGAGAAGCTTGGGGGGAAATCTGCAGCGGTTTCATGATATTTGCATGATCTAATAGCTTACTTTTTTTTGTTGAAAAGAAAGCTAACATCTAGTGCTTCTAAAAATGTTACATACTGATTATTATAATGGTAATTTTATCTCTAACATTAATTTGGTTATCAGCCACTACATATCTTGGTGGTTTTTGAGTATTAAGACTTTTTGCCGGGTTCATTTCCTGCTTTACAGACATGCTGTTTGAAGTTTGCCAGGTATAGATCGGATGATGGTGCTCCTTTTGTTTCCACCGTTACAGTGGATGTTTTACTTTTTTATATTATATTTCTAAAAACCCAAGCGTCTTTTTTTGCATATAGGTTTAGCCACCTTACAGCTTCTGACCAAAAGTGTGCAGCAATAGGTGCGGGAGGGGCAGCATTTCTTTTAAAGTGTAGTTACGCCACAGTTCGGTCTTTTGAGGTGGAGGATTCCCCCACCCCCCTGGTCACTGGACATTGAAGGAAGCTTGTGGAGCCCAGGGGGCCAGAGCCTTATCAGTTCGGGGTGCTGGGTGAAGGCGCTGACTGAGCAAAGCCCGAAGCCAGCGCTGCAACATCTTTAAAGAGAAAAAGTCACTAGAGGGTCTGAAAAGTGCAACAGTGCTTGCTATGGAGGCACAAGCTGACTTTTTTTAATAAGACAGAACTGATTTTATATCCCAGAGGGGATGAGCTACCGACATCACTATTTCAGAGTTGCGTCACATCAACTGAAAGCAATGTTGATTCGAAATCCAATCCAAGACCACCGTTTAACCCTAGGAGGGCGCCACACTGATGATTTTAGACACAAAAGCAGGATTTCAACAATTAAGCACTAGTTTTTCAAAAAAATAATGACCAGGATATGTGGACAGTGCTATAAGAACACCATGTTAACAGTTTATTGGCAATGAAAGTTGATTTTGGGGGCGAGTTACCCGTTAAACAAGGCTCCATACGACCAAAGCAAACTCTGGCCAATCAAATTCGTCCAGCTTTATTATTCTTGCTATAAACTCGATTCTGTTTGCAGCTCCAGAGGTTCTTGGCCCAGAGAAGTATGACAAGTCATGCGACATGTGGTCTTTGGGCGTCATTATGTATATTCTGTAAGTCGGTCATGTGGTTCATTTTCATCTTTTTTTAGTTTGGCTGGTCATGCGTTTTTCTTAAATCTCACCTTTTTTCCATACCAACAGGTTGTGTGGCTACCCTCCTTTTTATTCTAACCACGGTCTAGCCATCTCTCCTGGGATGAAGAAGAGGATAAGAATGGGCCAGTATGAATTTCCCAACCCTGAATGGTCAGACGTGTCAAAAGAAGGTAAAACTGTGAACCTGAATTTGTTTTCTTTTAAACGGTCTGGGAAATAATTTGGAAAAAGTATTTTCTGCATTCCTTTCAGTGGGTTTAAGTTTAGCTGAGAAAAATGCTTCAAAATTAATAAATATATAATTTTATTGTTTAAACCAGTGTATTTAAAGCTCCAGTGAAAGTTTCTGCTTTCACATGTGAATCTTTAATAACACAGCTAGAATTTCATGACTTCACTTTATTATTTTTCATAAACTCCTGCTGGGGTATGAATGAAACTTCCCAATAAAATGTGATAGCAGACGGATTTCAAAACTGATCAAGAAATTGAAACTGATCAAGGTGTTTCATCTCATTTCCTTCTGTGGCTGCCTGCTAAGCTGAAAGTCAGCTCTCATTTTGAGTAATATGCCGGGTTTAATAAGAAAACTGAAGCTCTGTGGTGATGACATAGCCATCTAGTTTTTCTCCAATCAGCGGATTCATCGGTGGAATATCTCAGCACCTGAACTCGCTTTAAGCTCACAGTGAAGTAATCTGCTAAAGAAGCCTTACAAAGTATTGTTTTTCATCAGCAACTTTCTCAAAAGAAAGAGGATGCCTCTGGTGCATTCTTCAGAAAACTGCAAAAAAAAAAAAAAAAACTGCAGTAGAGAGAGGCTTTGTCTTCCTTTTGCAAATTTTGGCCAATTGCAGATTTCTCTTAAGTTGAAACAATACAAGAACAGCAATGAGAGTTTTTCAGGCTATCCTGCCATGAGCAATCATTAAGCATTTTGATTAGGAGACATCACTGTGTGCTTGTAAAAGCACCGTTGACGTAAAACAGAATTTTACTGATATTTGAAAACAGACAAAACGTTACAGAATTCATGTTTTTAAACTAACTTTAACTTTAATATTATTGCATCGATTAGCCTTTAGTGCATGCTAGTGAGGGTAGTTTAGTCATTTCATTCAGTTGTGTAGGCCAAGGTACGCATGTAAAGGTTGCAGGACAGCGGCCCTCCAGGATTTCAGTTTGAGACCACTGCTCTAGATCCTGATCTAAACTTTCCCAGTTCAGCACGTTCCATGTCAGGTGGAGCTTAGAAGCTCAAATATGAGATTTATCTAAAGGGATCCATGACTAGCTGAACATGTTTACCTAAATATGCTGTAAACTTTCTATTAACCTTAAAAATTGCTGTTTGGGATACGTAAAAACTCAGAATTACTTAAAAAATTGTATATTCTTTGTTATTTTTTTCACCTGCGCAATGCATCGTGGGTTGATGATGCGATTAGGTCCTACTGGACTGGAACCTACAGAGTTAACACAGGAAGGCTAACATTACTCAAGTTGTTTTTTTATCGCTTTATGTTTGACTGGTGAAAATTTAGACAATGCCACCCGCTGTCGCTGCTGGCTGTAATTTCAAAACCTAAAAAAACAGTAGAAAAAGTGAACTGAGTCTCCTGTTCAAAGTGAAAAGGTTCAACGTTGCTCATTGCTGTTTTGTCTGGATGGCGCTAGCGCTAGGACAGAGTGTACGTCCTTTATGCATTGCAGTGTAAACAACAATATTTTACTTAAATTTATAAAAACTAAACAGCTTGGTACATTGGTACCACTAATCGTGGATCCTTTTAACCAAGTAAAGCCTCATTGAGATTAAACATTGCATTTTCCAAGTGGAAAAAATTATATAACAGAGCACCTTTGTTGTACTTGGGTGTGCCTTTCTGGTTTCTGCTGCAAGTCTTGCTCCCTCTCACACCCCGACCGAACTGCAGACACGCCGTGGAAAATGCTGTTTTCGATTGAAATGCATGCTGCATCTTCAGCCTCTGTCTGCCGCTGAAAATGGGCGAACACTTCTTCACTCGGTAACGGCATCCACCCCAAAGGGTGGTGCTGTGAGTGTGGCCTCGTTTTTGGACCCTGTTAACCACAGCTTGGAGCTGAAAGTATGCAAATACCAGCATTCATGAACATGTTTTCTTTGTGCAGCTAAACAGCTGATCAGCACCCTCCTAAAGACTCAGCCGACCGAGAGGATGACCATCACAGAGTTCATGCATCATCCATGGATCAATGTAAGCGAACAAACAAAAATCTTCATCTTGATGTTTTACTGATTTCCTCGGTGCACCAACTTTAGACGTGTTGTTTCTTCTGTCTTCAAGCAATCAATGGACGTTCCCCAGACTCCACTTCACACCAGCAGGGTTTTAAAGGAGGAGAGGGATGCATGGGAGGAAGTCAAGGTGAGACACTCTTGTTTTCCCTCAATCTATAATAAGATGCAGTACACACGTGTATGAGGGAAATTCATTTAACTGAACGATTTGCTGTTTAGTTGCTTTGTCCACGATCCGATTTGAAATTGAGACAAAAGTTGCAGCAGAACATCTTCTTTTGCAAATGTTTGCTGCATTTTTTTCAATGTTCTTTTACAGATAAAAAAAAACTGCTTTATTGTTCGTAAATGTTTTAGTCTTGCAAGGATCAAACAGAATCAAGGTGACGTTATCTTGGGGCAATTATAATCAAATTTGCTTTTCAGTTTCGATTTCAATTTCTGCCCCCCAAAAAATTAAATGCTAAACCTACATGACATACAAAAAGCAAATAGTATCATATAGTCATTTAGATTCATTGTACATGGAGTGACCTTGCTGGCAGATGTTAAAACCTTCTAATGCTTTTCATCAGAAGATTTCAAAATCAGATTAAGACACGGATTGTAAATGCAGTATTGATCTAGTTTACACAGTCATGGTGAGAACTGCTGATTTGATTATCGTAAAGCCGGCAGTCACTCACACCCTCCACGGGGAGGGTTAGCTATAAAAGCTCTCTGCTAAGGAAGCTGCCTGTTGTGTCCAAAGAATATGCATGAAAAGTTTGGTGGAAGGAAAACTGGTAGAAAACGTAGCACAAGCAGTACGGATAATGGCAGCTGTGAACAGTTTCGCTGCAGCTCGGGTCACTGCTTCAAGAACAACCGCATACGTATGCAGGGAGGGGGCTAGAACTGTTGCATTCTGGGTGTCAAGCCACTCCTGAACCATGAACAACATCAGAAGCATCTTACCTGAGCTTAAGGAGACTTGATGGCCAAAGTCCTTTTCTTTTCTTTTTTTTTTCTTCTTTTTTTTTTTAGATTAAAGTAAATTTAGCGGGTTTTTTTTCATGATGAAATCAAGGTCCTGGGGTGTGTTGGAAGATCAAAGAACCCAATAATCCGATCTGCTTGAAGTCAAGTGTGATGTTTCCACAGTCGGTCTGCTGGTGTTGGTCCACAGTATCTGTCATGAAGTGTTAGAGCAATTCATGCTTTCCACTGCAGACGAGCTGGATGGAGGCTCTGATTGCGTTAACTAGCAGGACTTTTTTTTTCTTCTGTCTCTCAGGAGGAAATGACCAGCGCCCTGGCAACAATGAGGGTCGACTACGAGCAAATCAAAATCAAGAAAATTGAAGAGGCAACCAATCCACTGCTAATAAAAAGGAGGAAGAAAAAGTCCGCTGCTCTCTGAAAGAGTCACGCACATACACACCACAGGTTGAGAGGAGAAAGCAATAATTTGTCGACACGAGTCGTACTGCATGAGTTTCCTCAGTGTTTTACTTTTCTTGGCAAATTCTAAAGTTTTCTATAAGTGTTTTTGTTACTCGGCCATTTTAACAAGTTCATCACTCTGCTCCTTGCAGGGGGGGGGATGAGCCAGTACATGTTTTTTTTTTTTTTTTTTTTTTTTTACACCTGAAAAGAGATTATGAAATTCAGAAAGATGGAGGGAAAGCGGTGTTTTTGGGTCTCTCTCTCTCCTTCTCTTTTCAAGGTATCAGGTTGTGTACTGAGAGGGGCTTGAGTGTTGGAACGAAACACGAAGCCTTAGCATTAGATGTAGTTAAATTTTACCCCACAGCCCCCTTTCCTGTGAATGTCGTATCACGTAGCTAATTCCCAAAAACAAAAACAGAAACAAGGGAAGGTTTCTCTCTGTGTACGTGCAAAGTAAGCAGAAGTATTTAGAACTGACAAGAGGAATGTAAAGACGCTGTCCCGGCCCGTGGCAAACGGGCAGGAATACAGGCTGATTTCTGGGATTTGGACAGGAAGTGTTTGTCAGGTTCAGTTCGTCTGTATGAATGTTAAACTGAGGCCTATGCACTCACACAAGGGAACTGTGCCACTGACGGAGCACCTCACTCGTAGCCCCTTCTCTCCTACCTAGATAGGTGCTGGTCAGACAGAGGGAGAGCCAGGAAAGACACCCCCAGACCGACTCTTTCTTTCACATGTAGCTCACTGGAGAGGAGGTAACACACGATACTGTATTTTTTCAAGGATTTTTATGACCGTTTTAGCCTAGGCCTTACTGAGTATTGCTTATTAGCAAATAGCTTTTAACCCCCATCTTAGCATTTGGTTCAAGCTTTTTACCAACGTTGCCCTTCTGATTTTGAGAATACTGTCAGATTTTATTTCAGGTTAACGCTATGCAGACGTGTTTGTGTCAGCTTGGGATGCTGTTTTGTTTCGGTTACCTCTGATTGCAAATGTGTTGGGAAGATGTTCTGCTTCAATAGGAGGGATTCATTAAAGGAGCAGATTTGTGTACAGTGTTAACTGGGCACCTGGAGGCTCTGTTAAGGGTGCCATGATTAAACTCATCTGGTTTTATGTCACCATTCTCCAGCAGTTCTGCCCACTTCCTGAAGCACTGAGTTGTTTAGAAAGAACTATGGTGCACAGTCTAAACCACCAGCAGGTTACCACACTCAGTCGTCTTTGTCAAGCTGCCAGTGCACTTCCTAACTCACTTGAGATCATAGATCGATCATTTAGTCTTTTTGGTCTTTGTGAAATCACACTCACGTCACCATTTGTTATCACATCTTTATATCTCTCACAGTGGGAACGCTTTTTTTATTTTTTTTTGATTATTTTGAGCGCTCCCCTCGTCACATTTTTGCAGTGGAAGCACAGACGTGTCTGTCTTTACCCTCGTCTTTGAGTCTGTTCAGCTCCACCTCTGCCATACTTTTTGTCTGCTTCAGCTTTGGATTAAAAAAACACATGTAAAACAAACTGGTCTTTGTTTTTTATGCAAAATTACTTCTGATGAACAGTGTTGCACCACATGAAGACATTATTGGATAATTCATTAACATTTTTTTGTGTTTGCTAAATCTTTACTAAGAACTTAGTGTCTGGCAAAAGTGCAAATTTACTTTGAAGAGTATCTCACTTTGCCATGTCAGAATCACAAACATCAGCGCTTTAGGTTGTAGATTTATTTTGGGGCCTCACGTCAATTCAGAAGAGGGAGCATGCAGTAAATTTCCAGAGGTCAGGAGTGGAGCCTTGAATCGCTGCGTCAAGGACTAACAATTTGAGGCGTCTCCTCTACAGCCACGCCACATTACGCCCCTGCTTCATTGTGTTTTTATTGGGATTTTATGATATAAGAAGGAAAAGAAAGGAGAAAAAAATATATATATATATATATATAGTATAGTTGTGAAGTGAAGGGAAACCACTATTTTCCCCCCGCATTTTTACTAAATAAAAATCTAAAAGGTGCAGTGTGCATTTGTTTTAAGCCCCACGGCCTAATTCTTTTTCAGACACCTCTTGCTGCAATTGCTGTTGCAGGTTTTCCATTTTTTTATTTTACAAAATAACTCAGATTTGATGGTCTGGCCATTGACTGAGTCCTTCAAACACGTCAACATTTACTGCACCATTGCTTTGTAGCTCTGGCTGTATGTTTTGGGTTGGTGCCTCCATACAAGTCTCAAGCCTTTTGCCGTAGACGCCTCGTTGGGCGGGTTCTGCCTATGCTGCGGATGCGTCAGAGCGTCCTCCATGTTGAATGTGGCAAATCTGCAGTTAGACTCAGACACTTAAACAGTATAAGGGACTTTAATCTCAGAACATACTTTTATATTCGTAATATTTTTATTTTTGTAATATTACAAGTTTATTTTCGTATCCCTCTTGGCTTCATTCTCCTGACTTTATTATCGTAAAGAATAAAAATAATTATAAGAATCTACCTGACCGTATTACTCCAGGACTAAGACAGCTCTGCAAACTGTGACTATTCTGGAAATGTTCCCCCTTAATTCTCATAATATGACGCTTTTCTCATAATATTACCACTTTTGTCTTTTTTTTACTTTATTCTCATGACTTTTTTGTCATATTAATATTTTTATCTCTTTATTTCTCCCCCAAAAAGTTTGTTGCTAATCTGTGTCTATACCAGATCTTAAAAGGTTCCCACGGTTTTATGAAATAATGAAGACCACAGTGTTTAGATTTAACCAATTGATTTTTATATTCATAACACACACACACACACACACTATATATATATATATATATATATATATATATATATATATATATATATATATATATATATATATATATTAGGGCTGGGCAACGATTAAAATATTTAATCGCGATTAATCGCCCTGATTAATCGCGATTAATCGCGATTAATCGCATTGTATTTACAAACTCCAAGAATGAATTCAAAAGTAGTGTAAAGAGCACTTTTATTTTAATGTTCTGCTGCCATATGAACAAAAGTGTTGTAACATTTGTAGCACTTATTTTATACTGGATATTTTCAACCCATCTATTGAATTTAGTGCACTAGTTGATCTTTTCTTCATAAGAGAACAAGCACTGCTAGCCTCGTGAGACCATCCTGATCTCGCGAGGTTTCAAGGTTTCACTCGCAGATCAGTCTGGATACTCTCCGTTGAAGAAAATTTGGAGCCGTTCACCAAACGAACGTCCAATCAGCGTTGGCTTTGAGGCGGGTTGAGGTGTGACGCAACGGGAAGCGCGTCAGTTCAGTCTTAACAGCATGGCGGCTTCAGCCGATGAAACTAGCGTTAGCGTGGCTATCGAGCAAGTTTTATCGGAATTACAGAGTATTTCTTTGCTGAGCT